>NC_059096.1:0-110394 GCF_020497125.1 Mauremys mutica | reverse complement strand
ACCTGCCCCACACACTCCACTGCGCACACCCAGCCTCCCACCTGCCCCACACACTCCACTGCGCACACCCAGCCTCCCACCTCCCCACACTCCCACTGCGCACACCCAGCCTCCCACCTGCCCCACACACTCCACTGCGCACACCCAGCCTCCCACCTCCCCACACTCCCACTGGGCACACCCGGCCTCCCACCCCCCCACACACTCCCACTGCGCACACCCAGCCTCCCACCTCCCCACACTCCCACTGCGCACACCCAGCCTCCCACCTCCCCCCACACTCCCACTGCACACACCCGGCTTCCCCCCCCCACACACACTCCCACTGCGCACACCCGGCTTCCCCCCCCCACTCCCACTGCGCACACCCAGCCTCCCACCTCCCCACACTCCCACTGCGCACACCCAGCCTCCCACCTCCCCACACTCCCACTGCGCACACCCGGCCTCCCACCCCCCCACACACTCCACTGCGCACACCCAGCCTCCCACCTCCCCACACTCCCCTGCGCACACCCAGCCTCCCACCTCCCCCACACTCCCACTGCGCACACCCAGCCTCCCACCTGCCCCACACTCCCACTGCGCACACCCAGCCTCCCACCTCCCCACACTCCACTGCGCACACCCAGCCTCCCACCTCCCCACACTCCCACTGCGCACACCCAGCCTCCCACCCCCCCACACACTCCACTGCGCACACCCAGCCTCCCACCTCCCCCCACACTCCTGTTGAGTCTGAACTTTTTATGAACTGAAACTTAACTCAGACTTCATGTCTCTGTCTGAAACTTTTAATCAAAAAACTCTGACCTGCGAACTACTCATGACCCCTCCCCTCCCAATAAGTAGCCATAAGTAGCCATCCCCTCTTTTGTCTTCTCCAATTTACATTTTAACCTGTTTTGTCCTGTAGAATCTTGATTGATTATGCATGACCATTATGATCTGTTAATCACTTTGTTTACTTCTGTGTATAAACATTGATGCTTACCCCTAATAAACTGGCCACACTCCTCCAAAGCTTGGCTCTTAAGCTAAGGATGGTGTGAGCCCGTTGATCAACGAATTGTTGTCTGGTCTCTGACAGATTTCTGAGCCCTATACCAACTCCGCACAAACTCGGGTGCTGGAGAGGTGAGTAGGACTTGCTTTTTACCTAACAATTTGGGGGCTCGTCCGGGATTTCTTCTGGTGCGGTGCCTCTGTCCAGTGGTCAGACCACTCATATACGAATTGGCAGGCGCCACGGGAGATTTCTCCCAGCCAATTCAATATTGAGGGGTCGTGTACTGGACAGCAGGATAAACGCCAGTTGGAGGGCTCCTGTCAGACACCATGGGTCAAGGGACTAGCGTGCCTCTTGAGAGTCCGCTGGGGATTGTAAATAAGTTATGGAATGAAGGGAAACTCCCAGTACAGACAGGAATGTCTAGGAGGAAGTTGTACACACTGTGTGTAAGGAATTGGACTGGGTATACCGCGGTATTGGCCGACCCGGAGATGAGGTGGCCTTCGTATGGCTCTTTCGAACAGGCTGCCTTAAGAGGAGTAAGGAGCCAGATCGAAAAAGACCATCCGGGACAGTTATGTTACTGGTTTTGTTGGGACACAGCAGCAGAGCTGTGGAAATCTTTAAAAATTATGGCAGTCAGGTATTCTTCCGAGAGTGAACCCCCTCCATGTTATTTCGATGAAGGGTGTAAACCACGGCGTGTTTTAACTCGTCAGTTGGTCCCCACTGCACCTGCCCCTATTCCTCCGCAAGGGGACTCTCTCCAGAGTGCAGAGGGGAATCTGCAGGACTCCAGATTGGAATCTCTGCAGAGGGATAAGGAGGAAATGGAGGGGCACACCTCGGGAGGAGTTTTGCATGGGAGAAAGGGAAAGTAGTAAAAAGAAAGAGAAAAGGAAGAATATAAGTTGATGGCTTTAGCTTTTTGCGGTGGTATTCGAGGCAGAAGCCGTGGCCGTGGCAGGGGATTTCAGGGTGCTCGGGGAAGAGGGTCCTGGCAACCCCAGCCACCAGGAAATTGTTTTCAGTGCGGACAACCCGGTCACTTTAAACGTGAATGCCCCTGGGGATGCCCAGAGGGTCCGGTCGCATCCGCAGATACTTACACCAGGGACAAATACACCCCTGCACCACCAGCCCAGCCCGTTCCTCAGGCCTGGATCAACTACGAGCAGCAGCAGCAGCAAACTCAGCCTTCTCAATGACGGTACCCCGGGGGCGAAGGCAAACAATGTGATGGTCTTATTTCCTTAATGTCTTTAGCCGGCTCTTTCCTCACTTTCTCCCCTCCCAGCAAAGAGCCTCGTCTAACCCTTTCAGTCCAGGGACTGCCTGTCTGTTTCCTCATTGATACTGGAGCTACTTTCTCTCTTTTAAATCATGCCCCCTCTCCCTGGCTATCCTCTGAGGTTAAAACTGCAACTGGGGTGGAAGGCAATCCACAGTCTCTGGGACTCACTTTGCCTCTAAATGTTATTTATGCTGATAAATGTTTTTCTCACCGTTTTCTTTTTTCCCCAGCTTGTCCGATCCCTTTGATGGGCCGGGATTTACTCTGTAAGCTTGAGGCTACTTTAACCTGCACTCCTGAAGGGGTAGGATTATTGATGACAGTGTTAGGAGATTCGGCCCCAGCTCAGGGTAATTGGGAAACCCCCCCCCCTCTCTCTCCCCTGACCTCACTGACTTGCCTTTAACCCTCTGGGGAATTTCTGACACGGATGTTGGCCTGCTCCTTTCAGCAGAGCCAGTAAGGATTCAAGTGAAGCCCTCCTTAGCCCCCCCCCCGTCAGTCCCCCAATACCCCCTGTCGCTGGAAGCCCGGGAAGGCATCCGCCCCATTGTCGAGGGATTCATTGCACAAAAGCTAGTCCGCCCTCAGCGCACTCCCTGTAATACCCCTATACTGCCTGTCAAAAAGCCTCCTAAAAAGGACGGAGACCCTATTCGTTGGCGCTTTGTACAGGATCTACGGGTTATTAATCAGTATGTGGTCCCTCTTCATGCAGTAGTTCCTGATCCAGCTACTATCATCAGCCAAATCCCCTGGGATGCTGAGTGGTTCACTGTTATTGACTTAAAATCAGCCTTTTTCAGCATTCCTGTGCAACCTTCACCTGGGAGGGACAAAGTTATGTCTGGCAACGACTTCCTCAAGGCTACAGAGACAGCCCCACGATTTTCAGCCAATGCCTCCGCCACGACTTGGAAGGCTTCACCAGTCCGCAGGGATCCACGTTAGTCCTATACGTAGATGACATCCTACTAGGTAACCGCGAAGAAGCCGCCCTCCGCATCGATGGTAAGGCACTTTTATTATACCTACACACCAGAGGCCACAAGGTAGACCCTAACAAGATTCAGTGGGTCTCACAGAAGGTCCGATATCTGGGCTTCCTGTTAACCCCAGAGGGGAGACAAATGGACCCAGCCCGCATAAAGACTATCCAAAACTGCCCTCTGCCAAACACCAAGAAACAACTTCGAGGTTTCTTAGGATTAATTGGCTTCTGTCGACCTTGGTTGCCGTCCTGCGGGGAGTTGAGCAAACCACTCCACCGACTCACTGCTAACCTTGCTCCTGACCCTTTGCAGTGGTCCCCAGACACGATCCAAGCCTTTCAGTTACTCAAGGACAGTGTGGCCTCCTCCATGTCTCTCCGCCCCCCCAATTACAGCAAACCCTTTCACCTTTTTGTCCACGAGAGGGGCGGAATTGCTAGTGGCGTCCTTACCCAGCTGAGCGGGCCCCACCATTTCCCGCTTGCTTTTTACTCCCAGCAGATCGACCCTGTCGCTCAGGGAACCCCATCCTGCACCCGGACTCTGGCAGCAGCTGCCCTGCTGATCACAAAGGCAAAGAGCCTGACCCTGGGTCATTTTACCACGGTCTGGACCTCTCATGCCTTGTCAGCCCTTCTGCGTAAGGGCACGACCCAAGTCTTTTCGGCCCATCGTCAGCAGCAGCTAGAGGCCGAACTCCTAGAAGACACTAACCTAATTTTTGAACGGTGTGGGCCCCTTAATCCAGCTACCTTGCTTCCTGATCTGCCAGTCCTCCAGGATCAGCACGACTGTGTGGAAGTAGTTCATAGCATCTTACAGATAAGGAACAACCTGTTTGACGTGCCACTGGACAACCCTGATTGCATCCTCTTCTCGGACGGAAGCTCCTTCTATGTTGATGGCAAGCGTTTCACCGGTTATGCAGTCACCTCTGAATGGGACATTCAAGAGGCCGCCTCACTGCCAGGCAACTGGGGAGCCCAAGCCGCCGAACTCTATGCCCTGGCCCGAGCTTGCCAGTTGGCCGCTGGTAAGACCGTTACCATTTTTACTGATAGCAAGTATGCTTTTACCCCGTACCAGTACCCGCTGAACTACAGTCGTGGGAGAGCCTCGGAGCCACTCTGGTCAAAGGGACCTGGCTTATGCCGGATGGCCGAGCCTGCCTCCCTCGCTCCACATACCCCGTGGCAGTTCGCTGGCACCATGATAAGGGGGGTCACTACGGCACGCACGCCCTTGTGGACACCATCGCTCGCTTTTGGTATGCTCCAGGCATTCAACCCTACTGCCTGTCAATAGTGAAAGCATGCAGCACATGTCAGCGTAATGAACCTGCTCCGCCTCTTAACAAAATTAAGGGTAAAAAACCTCCGCCTGCTGTTCCATTTCAACATCTTCAAATTGACTTTGCAGATATGCCAAAGGCTTTTGGGAAAAAGCACCTCCTTGTTTTGGTTTGCCCTCTGACTTCATGGGTCGAAGCTTTTCCTACTGCAAATTGTACTGCTGCCACAGTGGCGAAGATCCTCCTTAGAGACATTGTACCCCGTTTTGGCATCCCTCTCATACTTGATTCAGATCGCGGACCCCACTTTACTGGTAATGTCCTTGGCCATTTAGAACAAGGACTGGGCATTTCACACTCCTTTCATACACCCTACCACCCCCAGTCTAGCGGGAAAGTTGAGCGTATGAATAGGGAGCTTAAGCTTACATTGGCTAAATACTGTCAGGAAACAGGGTTAAACTGGCCTCAGGTACTTCCCTTGGTCCTGTTTCACCTTCGCACTCGCCCAACCCGTGTATTGGGATTATCCCCCTTTGAACTGCTCTATGGACACCCCCCTTTCAAAGGCGGGGCGCTACCACGTGCTGATGTTTCACTATTGGGAGGGGATCATATGACCGCGTGCCAGTTTCTCTCCCTACAGGCTCGCCTCCGTACCCTTTGGAAAGCCTCACAGTTTTCCCAGACCGTGCCGCTGGAAGAACAGATCCACCCGTTCCAACCAGGGGACTTCGTCTGGGCCAAAAAGTTCGTTCGTGGCAACGCCCTCCAGCCGAGGTTTACTGGACCCCACCAGGTTCTTTTAACAACCCAGACTGCAGTGTTCCTGGAAGGACGCAAATCCTGGATCCACCACTCCCACGTCAAGCCAGCCGTAGTGGACCACAGTGACGAACCAGCAGCTCTTGCCACCACTGAGGATACTGCCTCTAACCAGTGGACCAGCTTACCTCTTTCAGACATCAGACTTAAATTGACTCAAAAAAATGAGAGGACCTTTTATTCTGACAACTGTATGTTTTTTATTATGCCTTTTTATTTTATTTTCTGCTTATGAAAAATGCTGTGTTTTTGTAAACAACACCTACCCTGACACTTTTCAACGTACCAAACATCTAAGGGAAATGGCTAAGAACTACTCCTCTGGCCAGCCACCTTATGATTGGTGGGGAGCCTTATGGAATTGGTTGCCTGGATTTGGGTGGGTTAAAAAACTCTTGGTGGGTGTTGTTGGGGCCATAGTAATCCTTATAATACTGTGTTGCTGTATCCAATGTGTCCCCTCCCTCAAACTCATGTGGGTCAGTTTATTCTTTTTCTACTTCAGCCAAAGGCCTTACTCTCTTCGAGTTGGCCCAGGCTGAAATTGCCAAGCGGCCCTTGGCTCCTTAAAATAGGGTGTAGCATTTGGTAAATAGTTATCCCAAAGCTACAAATGGAGGAATGTTGAGTCTGAACTTTTTATGAACTGAAACTTAACTCAGACTTCATGTCTCTGTCTGAAACTTTTAATCAAAAAACTCTGACCTGCGAACTACTCATGACCCCTCCCCTCCCAATAAGTAGCCATAAGTAGCCATCCCCTCTTTTGTCTTCTCCAATTTACATTTTAACCTGTTTTGTCCTGTAGAATCTTGATTGATTATGCATGACCATTATGATCTGTTAATCACTTTGTTTACTTCTGTGTATAAACATTGATGCTTACCCCTAATAAACTGGCCACACTCCTCCAAAGCTTGGCTCTTAAGCTAAGGATGGTGTGAGCCCGTTGATCAACGAATTGTTGTCTGGTCTCTGACAGATTTCTGAGCCCTATACCAACTCCGCACAAACTCGGGTGCTGGAGAGGTGAGTAGGACTTGCTTTTTACCTAACACTCCCACTGCGCACACCCAGCCTCCCACCTGCCCCACACTCCCACTGCACACATGCTGTCGTGCCATTTGTCTCTTTTCTTGATTCAAGCCTCATCAAAATGTCCCGTCACTCCTTTTGGTGGTGGTTCAGGAAGCACAAGGGTGTGTGGGGTGTGTGCACGCACGGGGCCAGCGGTGTAGCCAGAGGAGAATGGGCTCAGTGGTACAGTCAAAGCACCTTTGGAGACCTGGGTTCAAATCCTGTTTAGGTCTCAGAAAAGCGAGTGAGTTGAATGAGCCCTGGTGGCCATGTCCACATCGTACCACCACCTGCTAGTCTGGCACGGTGGACAGTCTCTGCTCGGGAGCGGCTTAAGGCTGCAATAGTAGGAGAGGGTCCATGCCAGGTTGGCAGTGCACTGGCAGAGCCGAATTGGGCAGCCAAGGACTGGCTAGCAAAGGGCTGCAGGGCTGGACACACTGACAGTGAACAGACAGAGCTATGTGTGGGTGAAGTATGGACACGGCAAGTGATCTCCTGTCCTTCAAATCTTCCTTTCAAATCCGCCTCTTCCGGGAATGCCTCCTGCCCTCTGCCCACCAGCAATTCCTGCAACCTCCCTTTCAGAAACAATTGTTCTGGGGCTTGACTTTGTTTGCCTTGTCTATCTTCGATTGTAAACTCTCCAGGCAGGGAATGGCTCCAACATTTAGAGGATGCTGTGGCCATTGGTCACACAAGTGCATTTTAAAATATTAACACCATCACTAACCCTAATGAAGCCTGCACAGCCCAAGCCCACTCTACCTGGCTCAACCCAAAGATAACAGCTCCTCATCTTACCAAACAATTACATTCCTGATACCATTTTACAAAGTACAAAACCGTCATGTAGGAATATTCTCAACACTGCAACGTGCCAGAGGGCGTGAGGTATCTGCCCCTTCCCACCCTCCTGCCAAGGTCGCCATAGTCATTTTGAGTAACTGGCTGGGTTTCTGTGAAGGGTCTAACAACTGAGGATAAATACAGACTTGTCCCTGCTGCTTCTCGGCAAGGCAGCTGACTCGTATTCTAAAATAAAAGGTATAAATTGTAACCTCCTGGGGCAGGGACCGTCTCTGTGGTGTGTGTTCATACAGAGCCTAGCATCATGGAGCCAGGTGCACAAATAGGGCTCCTGGGTGCTCTGATAATACAAATAATGGTAATAATAATAATTAATAAAGCCTATAATCATTATTCTGAGAAAACAAAGAGCGTAGTCGTCGTCTTTCAGAGCGACCCATTCAGCACAGACTCAGGGGACTTTGCGTCCCACAGGAGAGATGGGTCCACGTCATAGCACACCGCCCAATTTAGTACTGTATCAAACACAGTTACGATCCCTTTCCTGACCCTTCAGTCCCCTTCCTGGGAGCCTTTCAGCAGCTGGAAAAACAGCAAAAGTTGCAAAAAAGAAAGTCTCGTTTTTCCTACCAGTGCTAAGTGGGTTAATGATTGATTTGAGCAGCTCACTGTGAATTGCTGAGACAGAAGCCTGGAGCAGGTAATTGTATCACACTCCTGTGAAGTAATGTTTGCTGAGGAGCTTTGGTGCTAACATGTCTTAACTGGGGGGACATCTTTGAAAAGCAAATGTAATCTGCATCCCAAGCAGTATATAACCAGCCAGCCCAAAAAGTGAGGCGTCGCATTCTGTCCCAAAGCCCCGGCCAGCTCCCCGCCGCCTGAGCTACAGCCATGGAGACAGGAATGGATTTTATACACAGCTCTGGAGTCCAAATGACTCGCTACCTGCAGGAGAACTACCAGGGCTCCCAGGGCTGGTTCCTCTTCATCTCCTTCGCTGCCGACCTCAGAAACACCTTCTTCATCCTCTTCCCCATCTGGTTCCACCTCTGCGAGGCAGTGGGCGTCGAGCTGATCTGGGTGGCCGTGATTGGGGACTGGCTCAACCTGGTCTTTAAGTGGTGAGTGTGTGGGCCTCACTGCCAAGGCAAGGCCCAGGGTTGTGTGTCTATAAGCGAGCCAGGGAGGGGCACACTCATGTTAATACACACGTGCACTCCCACACACACTCACCCTCATGCACAAGTTAACATGATACGTTACTATCGCATACTAAACGGCTCCTATGTTACAAATGAGGTGCGTTAACGGGGCTGTCTGGGTATTTTTAAAATTAAGCCGTGTAAAAATGCACTTTCTTGAGTGCTTGAGTTAAACTGATGTAATTTAATACTAGCCAGAGAAGCTGCCCAGATGGGCCAGCAGGGCGCTGTTGCCTGATTTCTTCTCCATACCATGTTTGATTTATTGTAGCTCTGGGCACATCAACGTTACTGTAATTTATCAGGGCCGCCCAGAGGATTCTGGGGGCTTCGGCGGCGGGGGGGCCCCCACTTCAGCAGTAATTCGGCGGCAGGGGGTCCTCCCGTTCTGGGACCCGCCGCCGAAGTGCCCCGAAGACCGGCGACAGGGCACCCCTGATGCCGAATTGCCGTCGAAGCGGGACCCACCGCCAAAGACCCAGAGCGGAAGAAGCTCTGGGGGCCCGGGCCCCGTGAGAGTTTTTCAGGACCCCCCGGAGTGAGTGAAGGACCCCGCTCCAGGGGCCCCGAAAAACTCTCGTGGGGGCCCCTGCGGGGCCTGGGGCAAATTGCCCCACTTCCCCCCCCTCCCCCCCCCCCGGGCGGCCCTGTAATTTATTAAATGAGTGACAGAGGCACTAGCGGTCAGTGAGACACGGTGCGGGAGGTAATCGCTTTTATTGGTCCAGCTTCTGCTGGTGAGAGAGGCAAGCTCGCGCGCTCCGCAGACTCTTAGACTATCAGGGCTGGAAGGGACCTCAGGAGGTATCTAGTCCAACCCCCTGCTCAAAGCAGGACCAAACCCAACTAAATCATCCCAGCCAGGGCTTTGTCAAGCCTGACCTTAAAAACCTCCAAGGAAGGAGATTCCACCACCTCCCTAGGGAACCCATTCCAGTGCTTCACCACCCTCCTAGTGAAACAGTTTTTCCTAATATCCAACCTAAACCTCCCCCACTGCAACTTGAGATCATTGCTCCTTGTTCTGTCATCTGCCACCACTGAGAACAGCCGAGCTCCATCCTCTTTGGAACCCCCCTTCAGGTAGTTGAAAGCAGCTATCAAATCCCCCCTCATTCTTCTCTTCTGCAGACTAAACAATCCCACTTCCCTCAGCCTCTCCTCATAAGTCATGTGCCCCAGTCCCCTAATCATTTTTGTTGCCCTTCGCTGGACTCTTTCCAATTTTTCCACATCCTTCTTGTAGTGTGTGGCCCAAAACTGGACACAGTACTCCAGATGAGGCCTCACCAATGCCAAATAGAGGGGAATGATCACGTCCCTCGATCTGCTGGCAATGCTCCTACTTATACAGCCCAAAATGCTGTTAGCCTTCTTGGAACAAGGGCACACTGTTGACTCTTCCTCAGGCAGGGGCAGGTTTGCTGGGGGTTGGGCTGCAGGGTGCGGTGATTCTGCAATGTTTGTCTTGTGCTATCAGTTAAACCCAGCTCTTGAAAGACACCACGACCACTGGCACTGTAAAGAGGCCGAGGCTTGAAGCCATGTCTACACTACAGCCATAGCAGGGGGCCATGGCGATGCTTGCATGACCGCATAGCGTAGACACAGGTTGCACTGATGGAAGGGGTGTTTCTGTTGCTGTAGAAACACCATCTCCCCAAGCAGTAGTAGCTAGGGCAATGGGCACAGCCTTCCCTTGACCTAGCTGCGTCTACACAAGAACTTAAGTTGGTGTCGCTATGTCACCCAGGGGTGTGGATTTTTCACCCCCTCCACCCCCCACGAGCGACGTAGCTATGTCAACCTAAATGTTAAGTAGGCCTCAGTAGGCCCTGGTGACTGTTCTCACCTCTCAGCCCCTAACGCAGGTCTCTCCAGGTCAGGGCAGAGGCGCAGGAGCAGGGCAGTGTGGGGGAAGCTTGCACTGTCGGCCAATAGCAGCCTGTCAGCGATCAGAGCTGTCAATCCAGCACCTTTTACCGGCAGGAAATTCACTTTAAACCTGTTAAAAACACCTGGTTCAAGCTCCTGTTCCCTTCCTGTCATGGTCATGGCAAGGGCCAGGCTGTGCAGGGCTGGGGTGGGCAGTACACGCCATCATACAGCAGCCCACCAGTGCATTTCTGGGCAATTAGCGCTCATCTCAGGGGGCTTACACCAGACACTGCCCAGCCGGCCTCATGTCCTCCAGCATAGCCAAGATGGGCTGTATTTGTCCCCCAAAATGCCATCATCTTGCTTACACAAACCCCTGCCTGGCCGTGACCCAGCGTCAGAGATTGCTGAATAAAATAAACACGCTGTTCAGGGAGGAAAAATGCTGCTTCGAGGTCTCGGGACTTCTAGAGCAAAGTGAGATAATGGTCAGAAGGCGAAGGATGGTTCCAGGAAAAGAGTAAGAGCCATGAGCAGAGTTCACTTCCCCTGAGAACAGACACTTTCTGATTAACCTGAAAAAATCTGCTTGGAATTACGCCCTTTCCTGGCTAATGAGCCCAGACCTGACTTTGGCACCACTTGGAGTCCGCTATGAATGAACCGGTTGTGCTGGCCAAGAGGAGGGGGGGTGGATGATGCCTGATTTGACCATGTGACCCATTGCATTTCACTACAGGATTCTCTTTGGGCAGCGACCCTACTGGTGGGTCCGTGAGACTGGCTACTATGGCAACACTTCCAGCCCTGTGATCCAGCAGTTCCCTGTCACCTGTGAGACCGGCCCAGGTAAGCAACCCCCCTCCACAGGGCACATGCGGCACGCAGGAGAAGCCTGACAAATGCACAGCATGGACACCAGTCACTGCACCCACAAGCAACCGTTAACCTTTGGTTGTTAATGAATGTAACACCCCAAAGGGTGCTCGGTGTGCTGCACTCACAAGAGGAAGCAGGTTTCTGCCCCAAAGACCGTGTAATCAGAGGTCCAAATGAGGACACCTGCACGTGCTGAGTAGCACTTTACCCCAGGAGTCATCCTGCTGAGTGACCACTGATTTCTACTGGGATTAAGGTGCTCAGAAATCAGACCCTGAATTCATGCCCGTTTGCAGGCCAGAGTCGGTTCCCACACCGCACAGGCTCCATGCAGTGCTGGGAGACAGGGCAGCTTGTGCGCCTCATTGACCTGGCGTCTGAGTCTCAGTTTGAAGGGTGAGACCTGCCCGAGGGCAGACCATGCTCCCAAGGGAGGTGGTGGGAGCTGCCCAGTAACAAGGCAGCACTGGCCCCCGGGTGGGAAATGGGCCGGCCGGCCAGCCAAGCACTATGCCAGCTAACCGCCTGGCAGAGACGTCTGGGTAGTCTGCACACTAGCAACCTCAGCAGCCTCTCCCTGCATTGAGCTTCCAGGCCTCTCCTGCATCCCTAGAGGCCAGACTGGATTCCAATCCCCAGCTTGTGATTTTGGGGGCCAGAGTGAGACGCAGATGGGTTTTTTGGTGAGAAGAGCCCCCTTCTGGCTGCCCTCCCCCCACATGGTCTGGTTCCCACCTAACCTTTCACCAGGGGTGGGCTGGAACAGGGCTGCTCGCTCCCGGCAGCTGTCTGTCTGTCCGCCTAGCTGTTGATCGGATTTATAACAGTCACATGCTCTGGCTCTCTGGCCTGTCCTGGAATGGACAAAACACAGTTAAAGGAGCAGCAGCCGACACCCAAGGGATCGGGGCTGAGACTGTGAAAGGGAACGATGTCTAAATAGTTACAGTCCTCGGGAAAGGCCCCGTAAACCATCAGCCCAGGAAGCCTGCAGCAGGCGGCCTGGGCTAGAACAGACCGTGAGATGATTCCCTTCTGTGCATTCAAACTCTCCGGCAGACAGAAGCCAAAGTGGGAGGGGTTTTCTCTTCACTGAGCTCACTGCAGGCTTCTCCCAACTCTCCTCCACAGGCAGCCCCTCTGGCCATGCCATGGGCTCAGCTGGAGTGTGCTACGTGATGGTGATGGCTCTGCTTAGCACCCTGCGTCGGCGCCGGAGATCCCCCTTCCAGCAGCAGTAAGGATCCAGCTCTGCCCTCGCGCTGGGTGCAGGGCCAAGGGGTGTAATTCAGGGCAGTGGCATTAGCTCTGGGCAGAATGAGCTCTGGCTAATCCCAGCCGCGTGCGGCTCCTCTGGGCCCAGCCATGGCAGCCGACCATACTCTGATGCTAGACCAGCACGGCTCCCCGTTTGGGCTCTTGCCCGTCAGCCCCTGGCCGTGTCACTGTGCACATGGCATGTGCAGTCTGGAGCGCCGCTGCTGGGTTCAGCCCCCAGCATGGGATTGAGTCTCCCCCTGCAGCAATGCACTGGGACGGCCTGGTTCAGATCTGGCAGCTGCAGGCAGGGGTGGCTCTAGCTTTTTTGCCGCCCAAGCACGGCGGTCAGGCTGCCTTCGGCGGCTTGGCTGCGGGAGGTCCCCGGTTCCGCGGATTCAACGTACCCGCTGCCGAATTGCCGCCGAATCTGCAGGACCAGTGGCCCTCCCACAGGCAAGCCGCCGAAGGCTGCCTGACTGCCGCGCTCGCAGGGACCGGCAGGCTGCCCCCCGCGGCTTGCTGCCACAGGCACACGCTTGGAGCGCTGGTGCCTGGAGCTGCCGCTGGCTGCAGGACCAGGGCCTGGGGTCTCCATCCCAGACACTGCTGCTGTGTCTGTCCTCCTGAAATGTCCCACAAATCTTACTTATTGAGTAAATGGTTCATCACGTTCCCCCCACCAATCCCACAGCCCACTGATTGCTGTGTTCTCGCTGCAGGTGCCTGCGGGGGGCGCTGTGGATGTCATTCTGGGGGGTTCAGGTGTCTGTCAGTCTGTCCAGGATCTTCCTGGCAGCTCACTTCCCACACCAAGTCCTCACGGGCGTCGTTTCAGGTGAGGTGCTGCTGCCCGGGCGGTTCCCTGGATTGCTCCCCACACCAGGGGTGGGGGAAAGGGTGGGTGGGCTGGATGCAGCAGGGCTCTGGGAACTTCCCATGTTGTTCCCTTGTAAGAAACCAAGCGCCTCTGTTGTCAGAGGTGGGAGAACAGGGTGCTGCCCCGCAGGCTTGCGGTCCGGCTCAGCAGGTGCGGGGTTAAAGCCCGCAGCCTCTGCTCAGTGACTGGCTGTGGTTCTTTGCCACGGAAGAGGCGCAGCGCTCTCTGGCGTCGCTGGGCAGCCCTGGCCTGGCCTGCGTTCGTTCACTCACTGCCGGGCTGGACGGGAGAGCAGCCGGGTGGGGAGAGTCTGACTGGAACTGGGCAAGCACAGCAGAGGGGCGAGGGGGCTGATGCAGCGGAAAGGGAGCAGGGGACCCTCTGAACCCCCCTTCTCCTTTGCCCAGGGCTGGGCCTGGGGGGACGGGGTGTTGGCTCCTAATTATCCGGCTTCAGATAAACAGCTGAAAATGTGTCTGGCCCCAGGCCTGTGCCAGGCTTTTTGCTGGAATTTGGCCAAGCAGCTAACGACCCCAAAGCCTAACAGAGACGGGGCAGCCAGGATTCCTTGGTCCATCTCCCTCTGTTTCGTGCCGTTATTATTATCTATGTGCACTGTGGTAGTAACCCCCAGCTGCGCTGCGCAAACAGGAGAGCCAGTCCCCGCCCCAGAGAGATCACAGCCTCTGGGAGCCCTGTGGTGACCCCTGGCCTCTGCTTGGGTCGAGGGGCTCGGAGTCCGGCCCCGCAGAAATAGGCCAAAGGGAAGAAGGGCAGGATGGTTATGGCTCAGGGCACTGTCATGGGAACAGGAGCCTCATTCCTTATGGCCTTGCTGCTGCTCCCGCCTGGATGCCAGACCTGTTGTCTGACACCCCCCGTCATGCCCAGCGGCTCCGCAGCCAGGTCGGGAAGAAGGCCCCGGTCTGGGGGAAATGGGAACCGTGGTGTTGCTGAGTCAGCAGAATTGTTCCGCCAGCGGTTGTCTCCCAGGTGCCTTGGAAGGCCTTTAACCGTCTCTTCTCCCCACACTGCAAACAGGCCGGAGACTTGCTGTCACCGGGTAATGGCAGCCGGGCAGGGAAACGGGAATAGTGTCTGTTGTGTGAAGGACGGGGTTGGGCTTTGGTACCTTGACTCCTTCCTGCATCGCTGACGCGGGCGGGTGCCAGGGTGCCGGCTTCATGTCTGTCTCCTCTATCAGGCATGGCAGTGGCTGAAGCTTTCCGGCACATCCCCTCCATCTACAACGCCAGTCTCCGGAGGTACCTGGGCACCACCCTCTTCCTCTTCAGCTTCGCCCTGGGCTTCTACCTGCTGCTGAAGGCTCTCGGCGTTGACCTGCTGTGGTCAGTGGAGAAAGCCAAGAGGTGGTGTGACCGGCCGGAGTGGATCCACATTGACACCACCCCCTTCGCCGGCCTCCTCAGGAACCTGGGCATCCTGTTTGGGCTGGGGCTGGCCCTCAACTCCCAGATGTACCTGGAGAGCTGCAAAGGGAAAATGGGCCAGCAGCTGCCCTTCCGCCTGAGCTGCATCGCGGCCTCGCTCCTCGTCCTGCACCTCTTCGACTCCTTCAAGCCTCCCACCAAGGTGGAGTTGCTGTTTTACGTCCTGTCCTTCTGCAAGAGCGCGGCCGTGCCCGTGGCTGCTGCCGGCCTCATCCCCTACTGCGTCGCCCGGCTCATCAGGAGGCAGGAGGAAAAGGTTTTATGAGAGAGAGCAGAGCTGCATGGGACTGGCTGCCTCTAGCTCCTAGCCCTGACAGCCAGGCCTGTGACTGCCCTCTGGTGCTGTATATCAGAGCGTGGCACGGGCTGGCTCTTCCGCGCCAGCTGCACAAACTACATAGCCTCGAAAGACGCGGAGAATTGTCTGAGAGACGGGGGGTGGGTGAGGCAAGAGTCCTTTGAACCTGTTCTCAATCTGGTGGGGAGGGGTTTGGGGAGGTGAGGGTTTGCTTTACACTGGGGGTTTGAGAAAAGCAGCATGGTTTGGTTTTAACCTGTGGCACCCTTCATGCAGTAGGAGGTGGTCCTGACCCCGGCATGGTCCTTGCACCCTCTCTGCCATATGCTAAGCAGAAAAAAAAGGGAATTGTAGGAAATGTACAACCTGGGGCTCTCACTAAGGTACTGAGCCATGTGACACAGACCCATGCAAAGCCTTAACTCCGTGTACAGTGAGTGAAGGGTGATTGGCTTTCGCAGTCACCGTGGTGTCCCAGTTCTGTGGCTTTGTTCTCAAGGCTTTTACACCAGCATAAACCTGGAGTAACACCATGATGAATCTGACCCTTCCAGCTTGTGCAAATAACGTGCCTCTTCTGTGTATCCCAGCATGCACTGGGCTTGTGCTGTAACCCTGGGGTGAGATATTTACATTTGGATTTTGCATGAGATACAAGCTGTAGCGTTTGCTTCCTAGGAGCTCTCAGTTGGTGTTGGCAGTTGTTTCATGCAGCCTTTGATACCAGGTTTCATGAGTGTCTCCCTGCCCTCACCAGCAGACACACGAGATCCCAGATCTGCTGGGAAATATCCAACCCTGAGGGTCATATCACAAAACTCCTGCCCACTTGGGCACAGGTCTGCCCTGATCACTTGTGGGCATGAACGTTCCTGCCGGAGCAGAGAACTTACCAATGTGTGGTTTCTTTTCAATCTGTTACTGGCTTGAGGTTTCTTTGCCTGAGTTACTCAGACCTAAGAGTTTGAAAAGAGACAGTAAGTGGTAAGATCTCTGCTCAGCTGGAACCGTGAGATGTGAACGGGCGAGTTGATGGCATGCACAGCCCTGACTCCCACTCTGATCCTGCTGCGTCACAAACTGCCCCTCTCCGCCACTTATTGAGCTGTTTTCCTGTTTGCTGGTAACCACTGCAGGACCGGTGTGGGAATCCTGAGTGCGCCATGGGCCGTTGCTGTCTTGCTCGTTTGCACCGGCTCCTTCTTTCCCCGTGGCCGGGTCGGGGTTTCTCTTCCTGGGTTGTTAGTTTCTGTATTTCCCACACGGTTTTGGGGATTAAATATATCTCACGAATCACATTGTTTGGGAGATTCCTTTTTCCTCAGCTTTTTACCATCAAACATGTACTCTTTTGCCTCGTGCCTTTACACAGATCCTTCCGCAAATCACTTACTGAGGCCTAATGTTTCTGCAGCTGAGATCACAAGCATCTGGCCTGCCTCAGCCTAGTAGAAAAAGTGCAGCTGGAGAAGACATCTCTGTGTTTTTGGTGCATGTTGTGTTTTCTCATCTCGATGGAGCACACATCTGTACAACCAGGAATACTCTGGGTGCTCAACAACGATCCCTCCCAACTAGAGAAAAGCAAAGAAGGGAGACAGGGATGGAGTTACACTTGGATCATTCACTTTTTTCTCAGTGGACACTGGGCTGCACACGTTCTGTGCACACGTCCTTTACTGGGAATCCTAGATTACATGACACACTTCACAGAGCAACCCTGGATATAAACTTTCAGCCAGCTGGTGATCTCAGGTACACACCGGGCAAATCCAGAGCAAACACTTAGCTCCAGTGGAGTCATACTAGATTTACACTGGTAGAACTGAGATCAGAAGTTGGCCCAGTATGCATCTTCTGCCTCATGTCGACACCTTCTGTGGGAGGCACATTTTCTGTGCAAACTGGGACTGTAAGAGACCAGGGTTTGGGCTCACCTTTGCAGCAATAATAAACTGGACTTGAACTCAGCCACCTCCCTCAGCCCAGAGGTGTGAGTGCTACCAGCTGACGCATCTTGACAGGGAGAAGGTCTAAGGGGTGAAGCAGGGCACAGCTGCATTTCTAACACTGGGAAATCTGCATCTGACCTGTCAAACAAATGAATAAATACAAGTAAAACAACCTGCTTTACCCAAAGCCCAACCTACAGCTTTAGGGTGGCCAGTGTAACTCCACTGAAGTTGATGGAGCTATGCCCAGTTATTCCAGTTGAGGATTTGACCCGTAAAGTGCATTTAGTCTGAACAATCAGTAACGGATTTCAGAGAAATGGGACAGATTCATGCCCTACTGGTGTCTGTTTTCTAGCCCATCATTCTCCTGGAGAGGCAGGTTAACATCCAACCAAACCTGTCTTTGTTTTTAAAACAGTGACACCAAATTAGCTCGTTGTAGCTTCTGTGCAATTCTCTGCGTTACTCCCCAACTTTCAGCCCTTTCCCCTAGTGAGAACCACATGCCCAGAAGTAACCAGAGGGAAACTCTGAAATGAGGGATATTGATTCCTGGGGATGATGGTACAGGCAGTTTGCTCCAGATTTCTGGCTCTGTCAATAGTTTTTGGCTGGGGTGGCTCAGGTTCAAAGGTTGCATGTGTCATAAAAGAGTTGAGGCAGGCAGGGTATAAGAGGCAGCAGAGTTCACAAAGCTGTCAGTGCAAACAACGGGTTCCAGAGGCACAACCAGGCGCCATAATGGACCTGCTGCACAGTGCTGGGGTGCAGGTGGTGCAGTACCTGCAGGAGAACTACCAGGGCTCCCAGGACTGGTTCCTCTTCATCTCCTTCGCTGCCGACCTTAAAACCACCTTCTTCATCTTCTTCCCCATCTGGTTCCACCTCTGCGAGGCAGTGGGCGTCGAGCTGATCTGGGTGGCCGTGATCGGGGACTGGCTCAACCTGGTCTTTAAGTGGTGAGTGCGGATTCTGAAAGCAGCTGTGGAGTGCTTCAGTTTGGGTCTGATGGAGCCTCTCTGAGGGGAAGGCTGAGTCTGGGATTGAGGAACAGGGTTGGGCGTCAAGACACTTGGGCTCTGTCCCTGAGGCTGCCACTGACTAGCTCTGTGACCTTGAGCAAGTCACTTTACCGCTCCATCCTCGGCTTCCCCCTCAGCAAAGTGGTGCACAGCTTTCGTGGAGCTCAATTAATGTGGGGCGAGCACTGTGCGTTCTTGTGGCAAAGGGCTGCGCTGATGCAAACTGCTGGTGCAATTCTATTTGGCTATCAGCTGGGAAGGGCAATTTCCCAAACCCCCAGGCTTGTGCTTCGCTGAGCTCTGCAGCAGCCCTCCTCTCTGCACATGGGCACAGACGGGGGAACAGTGGGGCCCCTACAGGGAACACATGGAGGCTCTTTGACTACTCGCAGCACATAGGACCTAGATGCTTCCCCAGTGTCTGGCCGCAGCCTGGATTCGTCTGCAAGCATCTGTCCTGTTGCTGCGGCCCAGGAGCTGCACCGAAAAGCAGAGGCTGGTGCTGAATTAATAAGTGAGCTGAAAAGGCAAGAAGAGTAAATCATGGTAGTTATGGAGCCAGCACTTTGCACCTACAGAGTCCTCCCGACAGCACTCAGGGTAGGGCAGCCAGTGCTCCGCCGCCCCCAGGAATCCGCGCTGCAGGTGGGTACGTGACATGCCCCAGGCCACGCACTGGCACTGTCATTTTCTCCTTTTACTACAGGATCCTCTTTGGGCAGAGACCCTACTGGTGGGTCCATGAGACCGATTACTATGGCAACGCCTCTACCCCTGTGATCCAGCAGTTCCTCCTCACCTGTGAGACCGGCCCAGGTGAGGTTCCCGCTATTGCGCCCCTCAGATTCACTCCAACTTCCTCCCTGGCTTCTCTCCCTTCTAACTGAGCGGGGCTGGGTCTTCTCCGCAGGAAGCCCCTCAGGCCACACCATGGGTTCTGCTGGAGTCTGCTACGTCATGGTGACTGCCCTGCTGCCCTGCGCCCGGGGCACCCGGCACGGATCCTGTGCAGCCAGGTGAGCAGTGCCTTGTGGCCTGAGGGCCTTCTCGTGGCCTGCGGCTTGGGCCTGGCTCTGTGTTCGTCAGGACGGGACAAGTTTTTCCTGCCCATGATTTGATACCTACAACAGGGTGACTGTCCCCTTAAGGGGAACAGGGCTCAGTCAACCCCTGCTCCATAGCGTGTCCCTTTAGGGTTCCTGGGACTCTGGGAGCAGAGGAGGACAAAGGGAAGGGCATAAGCAGGTGTTGGGACTTGGGAGAGAGGGAGATGGTTCGTCCTGGAGGAACAGTTAGTGCTTGGGGAAAACCCAGGCTACTGTTTCTTTAAGGGCCCAGGACCGGAGCCTGGTAGTGCAGGGTGGGACAGGTCCCTTCTCCCAGCCAGCTGGGAGGAGCCCTGGGAAGGAGGGTGCTGCCTCCTCCCTCCTCACCAGGGAGACACCAGCAAGGTAAGGAGCCAGCTGGGGGGAGCAGCTTGAGGGCTGTAACTGGCCAGGAGGCTGGGGGAGGAGGAGGGTGCGGGGCTGGACTTGCAGGCCTAAAGAAGAGCTTAGCACTTTTGAAGAGAGGTAAGAAATCAGGCTCCACAACAGAGGCTCCTGGGGCCTGGGCGTCAGTACGGAGAACCCAGAGGGAGCCGAGCTGGCAGGGCCATCCCAGGCCACAAGGGGGGTGTTCTGCAATGGCCCCCACCCACAATCCGTTTGGGTGAGGGAGCTGAGTCAGCTGGTTCCACCTGCTGCTGCAGCCCTGGGGAGGGGATCGTTTCACCCTGCTGAGGAGGGTCCCACGGGTGACAAGGCAAAATGGAGGATTACTAATGGAATTGTGGGTAAATGCCCCCCCCCTTCCCGGTCAGCATGAATTCCTGCCCCCCAGATTCTTCCCGTGTTATGTCTGGGACCGGGAGATACATGAGAAGTGGGACGTGCGAAGCCCCCAAGAGTTGGAGCGAAAGGAAAATCCTGGGGCTTTTCGCACCTGGAACAGCAGCGCCCATTGCTGCATCACGGCTACTTACCGCACAGCAACTGGCATCAGCATGAGTGAGATCTAGTGGCTCACAGCTGAGTCGAGCCCAGCACAGGGGAGGTGACTCAGCTGGCAGCAGATCTGTGGGGGTCCAATCAGCCAGCCCTGGGGAAAGCCCCTTTCGCCTGAGCTGCTGCAGCATGCAGGAGGCACCAGGCATGGGAAAGGCCTTCGCTCGCTGGTTCGGTTGCCCTAACTCTGGCCCAGGGGTGCTGGAACAGTTTGTATAGTGCGGGTGCTGAGAGCCATTTTCCCAAACTGCAAACCCTGGATATAATGGAAACCACTTCAAGCCAGGGGGTGCAGCCACACCCCAGCACCCCCAGTTCCAGCACCCATGGCTGGGCCTCGTGGCAGACATGTTTAGGCCATAGACTCGGTCTCATTTTCTAGCTAGCAAGACGGGCACTCGTGCTGGCATGGTGGCTCCTGCATAGCTAGAGAGGAGTTAGTCAGCCAGTGCGCAGGCTCCTGTCACTCACAGGCCACTTGTGGCTTTATTAAAGTGCTTTGGCCCTGTGCACCCACAACCTTCCTGGCTGGCTGTCTCGGCAGGTGCCGCCGCAGCCTCCTGTGGCTTGTGTTCTGGGCCGTGCAGGTCTGCGTCTGCTTGTCCCGAGTCTTCCTAGCTGCTCACTTCCCCCACCAGGTGATCGCAGGTGTCATCTCAGGTGAGTGTCAAGGCTGCCTCCCCCGTCACATCACCCGCCAGCTCTCCAGGGCCCAGTGACCAGGGAGACGATATTGAGCCCTAGACAGCTTCCTCCTGCTTGGGGGAGAAGTACATCCTCAGTTCTGGGATCACCATGTACTCAAAATACGATGGCAAAGTGCAGGGATTGGTGATCGTCTTTCCCCAGGTACCCACGTCTGCAGCGTGGAGAAGCAAACACATGGCGTAGTGGGCTCGGCCTCCCCTTGCATGGCTAATGCCATCATTCAGTGTTGACATGATGTCACTGCTTTGCATGGTGCTTTAGAGAGAGAGCGCACGCCAGGGTCGCGTGCTAACCAGCAGGCGCCTGCTGGCCCGTTGCCAGGAGGGAGGGACCCAGTTCTCTGTACACCCCGTCGTTAGTACCGTAGTCACTTTGGGTGACCTGGGGCTGTCACTACATGTGCCTAGCACCTGGTACCAGGAGCGGGTTCCTGCTCCTTCCCCAAGGCCTCTCTACACTGAGTCCACCCAGTACATTTTGCAGCTAGGCCTGTTTGCTGCTCACTGAGGGTACATCCACATTACAGTGACACACCTGTGGCTGGCCCAGGACTGCTGACTCCGATTCGTGGGGCTCGGGCTAAGGGGCTGTTTAATTGCAGTGTAGACGTTTGGGCTCCAGCTGCAGTCTCAGCTCTGGGACCCTCGCGCCACGCAGGATCCTAGAGCGTGGCCACCAGCCCCACCCCAAACCTCGATACACCACACTACACGAACTGCAGTGTGGACGGACCTACAGAGACTCTTCTGCCCCCAGGCATGGCAGTGGCTGAAGCTTTCCGGCACATCCCCTCCATCTACAACGCCAGTCTCCGGAGGTACCTGGGCACCACCCTCTTCCTCTTCAGCTTCGCCCTGGGCTTCTACCTGCTGCTGAAGGCTCTCGGCGTTGACCTGCTGTGGTCAGTGGAGAAAGCCAAGAGGTGGTGTGACCGGCCGGAGTGGATCCACATTGAAACCACCCCCTTCGCCGGCCTCCTCAGGAACCTGGGCATCCTGTTCGGGCTGGGGCTGGCCCTCAACTCCCAGATGTACCTGGAGAGCTGCAAAGGGAAAATGGGCCAGCAGCTGCCCTTCCGCCTGAGCTGCATCGCGGCCTCGCTCCTCGTCCTGCACCTCTTCGACTCCTTCGACCTCCCCACGGACAGAGAGCTCCTGTTCTACGTCCTGTCCTTCTGCAAGAGCGCCGCTGCCCACCTGTGTGCTGTGGCTCTCATCCCCTACTGCATCGCCCAGGTGCTCAGGAGGGGCGACAAGAAGATCCTGTAGCTGACCTGCAAACTTGCGTCGTAGCTGCCAAGCCAGGCTGCTCTTCGGGGCAGGGGAATGTGCTCTGCAGGGCTCCCCCTTCCCTGTCCCACTGCAGTAACAGGTCTCCTGGCACCACGGACCTCACAGCTCTGGGGTACGTGATCAGCTCACGCGCACGGCTCAGGGCCGTGGAGTGGAGGGGGAAGTTCACTGTCTCCTGTCTGGGAAAGGAAGCGAGTGCCTATCTCACACCTCAGTGCTGGCACAGGGTGAAATGTAACGGGGTCCTCGTTTGGCCACAGCCCCTGGCCCAGCCCAGGCTGGCAGAAATGGTAACCTCTGCTCCAGAGAGCGAGTGGATAAGGGGGCGGTCAGGAACGCTGTTCCAGCCGAGGGGGAGGTGTCCCACACAGAATTCGGTTCTAGGCCACAGTCAGCCTCTTACACCACGACGGACCAAACGCTCTCCAGCGGGGGGAGCAGTCGGCACCTACCAATCTCATGGCTCAGTCCCCTCTGGGCCAGTGCGTTTGGATAGGGCGACACTGAACACCAATGCTGTCAATCAACTCGGCCCCAGCAGAGCAGGGACGGCGTGTCCCTGGGCTCCCGGGGCAGGAAAGCTGCGCTGAGGTTGCTAGGAGGGCCGTGGACGTGGGTGTGTCTGTGCGTTACCAGGGCTGTTACAGCTGGGCGGCACCCAGGTGGCCCGGGCTGAGGGACAGGAGCTAGCTGTGAAATGCCTTTGGCAATAAAATTAGTAAATTCCACTCAGCCTGTCCCACCCTCAGGCCATCTTACTGATGGGGCAACCTCTGCTCATTGCCCCGGTGGGCCCTCCAGACACGCAGGGACCCAGAGCCTCCGAGAGAGAGTCACACGAATGGCCAGACCGATGGTCCATCTAGCCCCGTGTCCTGTCTCTGACAGGGGCCGGTGCCAGATGCTGCGGGGAATGAACAGAGCAGGGCAGTTATCCAGTCCCCGTCTGGCTGAGGGGAGCATTCTAGAACAGTGGTTCTCAACCAGGGGTACACAAACCTGGGGGCACACACAGGTCTTCCAGGGCGAACATCAACTCATCTAGATATTGGCCTAGTTTTACAACAGGCTACATGACTAGCACTAGCAAAGTCAGTACAAACTAAAATTTCATACAATGACTTATTTATACTGCTCTATAGACTATACACTGAAATGGAAGTACGCTATCTATGTTCCAATTGATTTATTATATAATTATATTGGTAAAAATGAGAAAGTCGGCCATTGTTCAGTACTAACGTGCTGTGACAATTTTGTATTTTGATGTCTGATTTTGTAAGCAAGTAGTTTGTAAGTGAGGTGAAACTTTGGGGTACACCGGACAAATCAGACTCCTGGAAAGGGTAGAGGGGTCTGGAAAGGTTGAGAGCCACTGTTCTAGATAGCAGGAATGGAGGGGCAGCAGCAGGGCCATGGCTATGGGAGGAGCAGGCTCAGGCCCCGACTCTGCACTAGGGAGGTCTGTCGAGGTGAATGCTGAGGACGGAAGCAGCTCAGTTCTGGGCACTGACACTGGCGTAGCTGCACCATCACAGAGCCCTGCTGCAGGGGGGTTGTCGCCGTGTGTGCCCCAGCTTGGCCCAGCTTTCCCCATTCCCGGCATCCTCCTAGTGACTGACACCCAGCACCAACAAGGCCAAAGTTCAGCTTCTCCCCTTGCAGAGCTCAGGTTTCCATTTCAGCCCCAGAGCAATGGTGATTTGTCTCCAGCTTCCTACCATGCGCCCAATACAGCGCACCTGGCGTCCTACCGATCCCTCTGTGCAGGGGCAGGGCTTGACCTGAGAGAGTGAGAAACCAGTCCATTCTGGCCACGCTCCCTGGCACAGGGGAAGATCTCTGCTCCTGTGGCTCAGATCAGGAGTCAGGGCCGATGCCTGGAATTAGCTGTGTGTTCAGTGGCAGGGGAAGTTCCAGCAGCAAGATATGTATGGGGTGGGGAGGTCGACTTAGGGCTTTTGGGTTTGAAAGCTGAATGTCCATTCCAGGAGCTGCTCGCCTGCATGCAGTATGGGCAGCTAGCCTGGCTACCCGACCACGCCGACAGATCCCATAGATCTTGGTTCCCACTAGCTTTATGCTCACACAAGGCTTCAGGCTTTCATCACCACCCTCCCTCTCTCCAGCCCCATCCCCACAGACCAAGCACAGGACAAAACCCCATACTGGGGGGGGACAGGGACACAGATCCGCGCAGGATTCAGCCTCATGCATGAACAGCCTCAGAGTGGCTCCTGACCTGTTATCAATAACTGTCACTAATCAGAGCGAGGGTGTGTAGAGTGCACAGAACAGGAGGGAGCACCGCTCATTTCCTGCCCACAAAGGATGCTGGAGAGCCATGAGCCCCCCTCACTCCCCTAGGGGCAGTTTGGTATCTCAGACATGAGATTCCAGCTGCAATTTTCCTAAATGCTGTGCAATGCAGTGAGTAATCCCAGCTTTCAGCCTCATACCAAACCCACCCAGCCGGTTTGCTAGCAGCGCTGATGTCGCACAACAGGCTGAAATCTGGTCTCTGCTGTGATGTTACCTGCACTGCTGTGACCAGGAGTTAGAAATGTAGGCTGCTGTTGAGAGACAGAGGCACTGCAGATGCATAAATAAAGATGAACCTCACGGCCAGCAGGAGGGATGCAGATTCCTGCACAAAGATGTCCCCAAGACATAGTTGCCAGCCAGTAGCTTAGATTAACACTCCAAATGCTGGTATTCTCCAACGTGCCTGCCATCTGAACAGATCCTTAACTACATGTACCTGGAGTGAGCAAAGGGTTACATGTAATTTGTGAATGCATGGGATCACCGAGCGGCTAGTGACCACCCTGGGCAGAAGCATGAGCGGCTGCAATCCCTGTTTGTCAGTATGGTGCAAGATGTTGCTTCACCGTTTCAAGGTAATGCTGGGCTGTCAGGGACTTTCTACGGCCATGTTTTGACAAACACTTGCATCAGGTTTGTAACTGGGTCAGTGCTAGGTTGGCAGAGGTTGCTGCTGAGTTCAGAGGTCAGTGATAGCATGTGCAGCCAGGCTGGACCCACGCTGTGCACAGTCCAGCTGCACCAGCATAAACCCTCCAGCACCTGCAGTGGCTTCAGAACATCAGCAAAGAACGGAGGCCGGCATGAACGTCCTGCATGAGGCAGGGATCCAGGTGATTGCTTCCTCCAGAACTGGTTCCTTTTCATCGCCTTGACTGCCAATATCAGCCTTCTTCATCCACTTCCCAATCTGGTTCCAGCTCTGCGAGGCAGGGTGACTGAGAGACCAGCATGAGCCAGTCTCACCTTTGATTCCTGCCATAACGTTGCATCCCCCTCACCCCCCGAGGTTTCCTGTTGCCCTGGTTAAAGTGAAAACTGCTTGGCCAACATGAGTGATGGTGCAACATCCTACCTCTATCACTCGGGCTCCTGCAGGCGTGTCCCTCATCTGGAGGGCAGCGCGCACAGGATCCTGAATAGGGACTCCTGTGAGCTACCTTGGTGTTCTCTGAAAGGGTTAGCAATTGTCAGAGCCCAGCCCCCTACTGGGATTAACCTCCCTCGTCCCCATTCTCCGCACCAAGTACATGTAAAGGGGTGTTTGTACTGGTCACAGTAACCCGGAATAAACCCACTCACACTGCAGTCATCACCTGTTGCTCTTCAAGGCTGGTACTGGCCACCAATGGAAAATGAGGCAAAAGCCAAGGATCGTGGCTTACAGCACGATGTTCCCTGGGTTTGCTGGAGGCTGGACCATGAGGGATGGCAAAGGAGCTCTGCCTGGCAGTGTGGTCCCCAGCCCTGGCCAAGAACGGCAGCGCCAGGAAGCGTCCAGTTAAGGAAGCTGGTTGTACCATTTATCTGGGGAAAGTCTGCAACATCATGGCCAGGCCAGTGGGAAACAGAGGGCGTCAGCCCCCTGCCCAAATACGCCTGGCGCTCCCTGCTCCTCTCCCCACCCAACCTCCCCCCACGCACCCCCTGGCATAGCCCGGAACCACAGGACCTGGTTTGAGGTCAGAGCCCAGGCAGCTTGGTCGTCAGGGCTCTGCGCGTGCACACATCATTCTCGTAACACAACTTTTATTCATCTAGAGGGAGTCAGCAAGTGACCCTGTCGTCCCAGGTCCATGAGCAGCAGATGGGGGAATCCTCTGGCGAGGGCTGGTCCTTACTCCTCCAGGGTCTGGTGGCCAATGAAGTCCTGGAGCAGGGCCTGCACCTCTGCTCGCCTGCTCATCCTGGTCGCCTTGCCTTGGAAGCGGTCCCGTTTCCCGGCTCCTTTGCCTTCCAGCAGTTCCGCCACTCTAAAGGGACAGATCCACATGCTGAAACCAGGAGGGCTGGATGTGCTCTCTCACACAGCCCCAAACTGGGTGTGCCTGGGGGGCAGAGGAGGGAAATGGCCTGTCTGCTAACGCACAGGCCCTGCCTCAGATATTGAGCCAGACGCCAGTGAAATCAATGATCTGATAAAGCAGCCAGAACTTAATTTCCCTTCATTAATAATAATTGTAGCGTAGCAGGGGTGTATCAGGGCGGCCTGCTCCTTTAAGCACCGAAGGCCTGGTGCCAGGCAGCCCAGCTGGCTAATCAGACCCAGCTGAGAAAGGGAGGATAGGTGTTGGCTATAAAGAGCTGCAAGAAGCGGACGGGGGAGACAGAGCTGACAGACTGTAGCAGCAGCAGCAGGAGGAGGAGGAGGAAGGTGGCCCTGGAGAAGGAATGCGCCAGGTATGACACCTGGCTGGGTAGAAATCTCCCCCTGGAAATGTTATTTTCCTTTTGTGAGTTTGTTGGGTGTTTGGACAATACCTAGGGCTGGAGGCTGACCTGACAGTGCTGATAGTCCCCTAGCTGGTCAGGAAGGTTGCTGGACTACGGGGGTCACAGAACAGTTTACCTGGGGCCTAATTTTTCAACCACTTCACTGGGCCCAGCCAGGAGGAAGAGCCCAGCTGCCTTCTCGTCTCCCACAGTCAGGAAGAGCAGGGTGTCCTGTAAAGAGAGATGGATCCTGCGGCAGAACATCTCTGCATCTCCCCCGCTTCGAGCAGTGAGACTTGGGAGTCCCATATGTGAGTCAGAACACCCCTCCTCTTTGCTGTGAACAGGTTGCTGGAGGGGAGACTGTTTGGGGCACTACCTACCTTGGAGGGAGGGGTCGGAAATGGGCTACTGAGCCTTTTACTCCAGGTCACAAGCCCCACGCGGTCCTGGAAGGCAGTGACTGGTGTCTGGCGGCCCCTGTGTTAAATGAGCTGGGGGGAGACCGGTGTCTGGAGCACAAGGACCTTTCCCACGTTTGGCTCTAACCAGCCCATTGATCAACAGGAAGGGCACAGCTGGAGGAGCCCTGGAAATGAGCTCCCACCTCCCCGGGACAGGCGGGGCCCCTCCAGATCACAGCTGGGGGGCACCGATGTGGTAACAGTTTGGGCTGCAACATCCTGGGCAGAATGAGGCCTTTGTTTTCTGGTCAGTGTATTCTGGGGGCTGGTCAAGGGTGGGGAGAGACTACGTAGCCCATAGCAGAGGCCAAAGTGCCATCAAGGGGTGAGGACAAGCCAGAGAGAGCTCACCTCTGTCCCGATCTCATTGGCGATGATATTCATGAACTCAGAGTCACCGTCTTTCCTGTAAAGGGTAAAAACCATTTCAGAGATGCCCCGGCCTAGAGAATCCAGATATGCCTCTGGTGGTGAAGGCCTTCTGGCCTAAACTCTATGACAGAGCCAGAAACCAAACACCCACACAGACCAGACATTGCCCTGGCTTGGCTTTTGGTTGATTTTTAGAGTCAAATTTCCCACCAGCTTCTTATCAAACACTGTCAGGGAAGCTGGAAGCCAGACCCTGGGTGAGCATGCTTTGTGCCAAGGGTCAGGGCTGTGGCCTCTCATCATTAGGACAGTGATTAGCAATTTATACAGACAAATCCTTTCTATGTTTCCCACCCACAAATGAAGAATTATTAAAGTGTTTACTCTGTAACCAATGGAGCTCTTCCATTTTTTTGACAATACCACCAGCAGGGAGGGATAAGCAGACAAATGTACTAAAACCAGCAGAGTTCAACAGCCGAAATACAACCACATTGGACTTTAATTATGAGCCTTTCCAGCAGGCCCAGGCAGTTGGTTTAATATTCTGTTTCCTCAGTTTATGTTCTCTCTTAAAGAATGTCGGGATTTAATAGACCTCTGTTATAAACAGCCCTGAATGCACAGCAGAGGGAAGCAGCTGCCATGCTGGCTTGTGTTATGCAGGAATTCACACTACATGATCACGATGCTCCCTTCTGGCCTTGGAATCTGTGAGTAAGACGCTGCAGCACCCGAGCCCCCTTCCCTGGATCTGTGCCTTACCTGTGCAACACAAACACTCGGCCTGGATTGCTTTTGAAGTTCTGTGCTGTCAAAACAGCGAGGTCTCTAAGCAAGTTCAAGTTGTTCTGCAAGGGAAGCAAACCTCATGTTGCAGACCCAGGAGTCAGCGCGAGAACACGGGGATGGGGTGGAGTGGGGTCGGGGATGGAGTTTCCTGAGACAGGTGGAGTGACAATTTTCACAGCTTCCAGGGTCAACACAAGGGAGATTCTAAAACTGAATTCTCATTGAATACAATTATTCAAGGCACTGTTGCTGTTAGCAAAGCTCAGACCCTCGCCGGAGTGAGGGCTAGGCCACAGCCGCACCTTCTGAAGCAGCTTCACAGAATTCTGCAGCCTCTTCACAGCCTCCACGTGCTCCTCTGCTCCATTTCTGGAAAACAACAAGGCAGAGTTTGGGCTGTCAAGGTGCTGGACAGAGAGGGCTCCGCCAATGAAGCCGCAGCAGACAACATACCACCCGAGCCAGGGGCTAGAAATGCCCTCTTTAGGGTCACATGCTGCTCCTCTCTGGGCAAGGAGGAGAAGCAAGGACAGGGGAAACTGGGAAAGGACATTACTTAAGCAGCGAGGTTAGTGCCTTCTCGATGCTGTGACTTCGCTCGACAGACTTCAGTACTCTATTTCCTGCCAGAAAGACCAAGTTGGTTTTGTTCTTTTTTCCCTTTTCTGTGCCAAGGAGCTTAATAACCTTAAACGAGAAACAAACACCCTGATCAGAGAGGTACAATGGTGTGTTACAGACAGCTAAAGGTCCATTAGACCATGTGTCATTGTGAATGTCGACTTTCTATCACCAGAATTAAACCCACTGACATCAGCCTTCAAATATAGCCAAAAAATAGATGACACTTTCATTAGCCATGTGCCATTACGCATTAGCCATGTACCATGCTGTCTAGCGCACCTGGACCTGGTGTGCCAACAAGCCTCCTTTACCCTAATATCCCACCCCACAGCGCACCAGGCATGCCAACTGGCAGGGAAGGGTCATTTGTCTTATCAAGCTGACTGTAAGGACATCAAAACCCAGGGGCAGCTCTGGAATTAAATTTTCATCTAATTCTGCATGAAGAACACGGGGGATTGTTCACGGGTGGCAAACCCTCACTAATGCAGTGGTGTGGGGGACGTGAGTGGACGATGGTAACCACAGGGTGCAGGGCTGTGTCCCACCACTCTCTCTCTCCGGCTTGTGATTGGGGTTCTCTGTCCAACCGGGACAATCTGCAGAGGGCCCAGGGACTCCTGCTGTACCAGCTGATCTGCAGGCCGGTGCCTGAGCACTGAAGCCGCTGAGGCAGCGCAGCCCTTACCTGCAGGTCACTTAAGTTGGAGACGTGAGTCCCGCAGCACATGTTGTCGTCTATGCCCTCGATGCTTATGATACGCACTGGCCCTGTGTGGTTCTCGGGCAGACCGCGGCGTCTCACCTAGCAAGAGAACCAGGAAGGCGAGCATGGCAGCCCATGCCCTGGGGCTAAAAGGAGACTGGGTGGCATATTCCCCTCTGCCCCACATGGCTCTGGAATGAATTTTGCCAGCATCCTCCATTGCTACTCACCGTCTCAATCTCTGGGTCATCCTCAGAGTGCTCCCTCACCACCACAGGAATACGGGCCCGGATCTTCTCATTCACATTCTTCTCTAGAGCCTCCACCTGTTCTGCTGTCACCGAAGGTGTGTCCAGCTCGATGACAGTGCGCTGATGGCCTAGCTCCCTGCAAGGACCATAAACATCAGACACACCTGCCAATACAACAGAGGACACAAGCTCAAAAGTCCCTCTGTGCAACACTGGGCATGTGCAGGAGGAAGCACCTTGGAATTCTGTTACTGGAGCAAAGCACGTGCGTGCTCTCTCTGTGTATATTGTTTACATAGCACCAGATGTGTGCTTGTGTTTCTGAGAGAAGGGAACAGAGAGGCAGAGCAACACTCCACACAGCTTCTCTCCAGTCACAGCGCGGTCACTTCTACCATGCCTTCTGCAGCTGAGCAGCATGTGTCTGCACGCCACGCTCCCTGCATTTATCAACATTCATCCCTCAGGACCCAGCATTGTGGCACAAGCCAAACAAGGTTTAAGGACAGAGTTAAAAGGAACACTTTTCCTGCTCACCATGAAGTTGTTTTGAATCCAAACATCAGATCTGCAAGGGCAGTGATGAGATGCTGCCCTGGAAGAGAAGTGCAAGCAATGGCTGTGAGGTTTTAGTTTATTTTTACTAGTGCTAGGCGTGCATGTACACAGAGAGAGAGAGAGAGAATGTGACTGCCTGTTAAGAGGAGGTCAAATCAGACAGCATCTCTCTGCTCCAAGTCTCCTAAAAGTATTTGTTTATGACCCAGGACAGCACCTGCAAGGCTAGCACCTACCTTCTCAAGAGTTCCAGAAATGCCACAGAAAACCCAGAAAACCAGCCCCTCCTAATAGAGAAAACTAAGTGGTCACTAGCCACATCACCTACAGAAGGAGTCACTGATATCCAAAACCATTCTGGGATCATGGGCAACATGACGCTGCTTTATGGGCAAGTCTTGTCCTTGCCCGGCAGGGCACGACAAACACACAGCTCTGACAGCGCTGCAGAGGTTTGAACACCATGACAGGGTCTTATTTTAATGGGCTCTAATAATCCTTCCCTTTTTGGTAGGCCATTCGGTAACTTTGCACCTGAATGGGGTAAAGAGACCCTGGTGGCGTGTATCACACCCCCCAGGCCTCCATGGGTTCTAAAAATGCACTCGGCACCTATGAAACATATAGGGTTGCCAGATGTCCAGTTGTCGACTGGAGCACCTAGTCAAAAAGGGACCATGGCATCTCTGGTCAGCACTGCGGGACTAAGGCAGGCTCCCTGCGTCTCCAAGAAGTAGTGGCATGTCCCCACTCTAGCTCCTACATGTAGGGGCAGCCGGGGGTTCCGCGTGCTGCCCCTGCCCCAAATGCCAGCTTCGCAGCTCACACAGGCCAGGAACTGCAGCCAATGGGAGCTGCGGCAGCAGTGCCTGTGGATGGGACAGCACGCAGAGCCACCTGGATGTGCCTCCCCATAGGAGCTGCCTGAGGTAAGCGCCACCTGGCACCTGCACCTCTAACCCCCTCCCATGCCCCAACCCCCTGCCCCAGCCCTGATCCCCTTCTAAACCCCTCAATCCTGGCCTGGAGTCCCCTCCTGCACCCCAAACCCCTCAGCCCCACCTGAGAGCCCACACTCCCAGCCGTAGCTCTCACCTTCCCCACCCTCCTTGTGCCCTGAGCTCTCTCCTGCCCTCTGAACCCTTCGGTCCTACCCTGTGCCCCCTCCTGCACCCCAACCCCCTCATCTCCAGCCCCACCCCAGAGCCCTCAACCCCCTGAGCCAGCCAAGTGAGTGAGGATGGGGAGAGCAGGCAACAGAGGTCGGGGGATGGAGAAGGGGCAGGGCAGGGGTGTTTGGTTTTGTGGGAGTATAAAGTTGGCAACCCCAGGAAACGCAGGGTCCCTGTCCAAGGTGTTACTAGCCCGGCAGGAGCCATAGTCTCTGGGGGCCAAAGCGGGTCACCTGAGTGCTGCTGCATGTGGTCAAACCGCCGGTCCCAGTCCACCGTCAGCAGCACCTCGCTGCCCGGCTCCAGCGGCGTCTGCACGAAGTGGACAGCGGCCGGGCCCTGCCGGGTCACGCGGAGCACGGGGATGTCGGCGATGAGTCCCCGGTCGTCGGGCTGCAGGGAGGAGCGTCCGGTCAGCAGCGGGGACGCAGCCCCCGGTGCCGACCCGGACCCGCCCCGCCCCCGCGAGCCCGTACCTGGCCCCCGCCCTCGGGGAAGAGAATCGTGTCCTCCAGCACCACGTGGAAGCCCCGCAGCGTCTCCTTCGCGCCGCCTTCGGCCGGCAGCTCCGCGGGGCGGCACGACGCGACCCTGGTGGTGAACTGCAAAACGGGGGGGGGGTCACGCGGAGCCCGGCACGCGCGTGTCACGCGTGGGAGCCTCGCGCAAGGGCCCCGCCGCACCGCGCGCCCCCCGCCGCCGCCCCCCCAAACCGACCCCGCCCCGCGGCTCCCGCACCTGCCGGGCCCAGCTGTCCCTCTGGCACTGGAACACCATCGCGGCGGCCGGGCCGGGGCGGGGCGGCGAGCGGGCGGGGACAGAACTGGCGGAAGAGGACGGCGAGAGGGAGGGGACACGCGACCGGCGAACGCGGACGGCGAGAGGGAGGGGACACGCGACCGGCGAACGCGGACGGCGAGAGGGAGGGGACACACGACCGGCGAACGCGAGCTGCGGCCGGAGACGGCGAGTGGGAGGGGACACGCGACCGGCGAACGCGGACGGCGAGTGGGAGGGGACACGCGAACACTGGACGCCGCGAGGGGGCGGGGTGGTGACGTCATGGGCCTGTCTCCTCCCCCTCCCCCCAGGTCCGTGGGCTTTCCCCTGGAGCTCACCCCCGCAGGACCCACGGGTGTCGCGCCCCCCGCGTCTCACCCCATGACCCACGTGTCCCCCGGGACCCACGGCCCGTCCTACGGGTCTGGTCTGGGGGGGTCGGCGAGCACCCCCCACCCCGGGGCAGCAGCCTGGCCTGGGGAGCTGCCCTGTGGGCAGGGGGGTCTCAGCGTCTCCCCTGGACCCTGCAAGCGCCAGGCCCGTAGCCGCCCCCAGAGGCACGTGCCACCCGGGTCCCTCTCTGTCCTGGGCGGGGTAACCTCGCGGGCACCAATGGCTCTTGGAAACCTGGGCCCAGTGTGGCAGGAAAACCCAAGCACAGGAACAGCAGCCAGCATGGCAGGTTTCTCCTTTATTAACAGGCCTTCTCTCCACTTTGCCTCCCCACCCCCCAAACGCCTGGGCGGGACGGACGAGCGGAGAAGGGTCTCGGCAGCAAGAGGAACAAGCGGCAGGTGCCGAGCAGGGAAGGCGGCTAAATCTCTGCGGCGTGGCTGAGTGCGGTCAGCACAGGGCCAGAGGCCGTGCCGGGGAGGGAGAGAAGTGACTCAGGCTGGTTCGTGGCAGTATAAGTGGCAATAACGGGGTAAAATGAGACACAGGAACCTGCCTGCCACTGAACGGTGTCTGGCTGTGGAATAGTCTCCTAATGGAAGTGGCGGCAGTTCCAGGGCTTAGCGTGTTTGAAACTAGACTGCCCGATACAATAGGAAACAGTCCCACTCTGGGTCTGACTTCAAGGGCGGGCAAAATGGGCCCAGCAGGGCTTTTCCAGTTCTAGGGTCCGTGATTGTGCAATTTGGAGCCAAAGTCTGAAGCAGGCGAGTCCCTGGCGCATTTGAACCACAGTGGCACTTAAACACTGCTACCTCCCTCCCCAGCTCGCTTCATCTCAGCCGCTGCTGTCATGTCTCTGTGGGGGAAAAACAGGGCAGTCAGAAAGTGCGCCCCTGGGTGGGGGCAGAGCAGGGAGTCAGGCCTTGAGGGGAGAGAAGGGGACAGGATGAGAGCAGGGGGAGGGTCAGGCCCCCAGGAGAGAATAGGTACCACAGGAAATAGTAGGAAGGTGGGCAGCTATGTTACTCTCAGGTGATCCAGTGAATGCCAGAGCTGCACCCAGCTCTCCTGGGCCAGGCAGGAAGACAATGGCAAGGGCAGAGAATAAGGGCTGCTTGCAGCACTCTCATCCCACCAGCCTCCCCTTAAGTCCTTTCAGATCCCAGAGGGCAATTGCCAGTGCAGCGAAGGGTGATATATGCGCTAATCCTGGTCACTGTCGGCAGGTCAGAGTGCACATCTCCCATCAGGTAACAGGGAGGCTCAGTTGCAGCCAGATAGTGCTTCAGGGGAGTTCTTACCACCAGGGTCTGTGCTTTCAAATGTCATCCTGGAAAAGAGATGGAAAGTCAGATAGTGAGTCTAGAAAGGACACGGAGTGTTTCCCTTAATGCTACGTGTGACCACAGAATGGAGTGAAACAAGGACACTCCATAGTACCAGACACCCTGGGACCCAGGCAAGTTAGAAATGCTCAAGACTTCCAGTGTTTCCAGGACCCTGAAATGTGTGTTGGGCCTAGAGTGTGGAAGGAAACCCTGAAAAACCAGCCTCAACCACATGCTGCTGGGCATAAGCCAATGGCCACAGGGTCTGGAAGGAACCCTGCTTTGATGAGCTGCACTGTATATCTCGTCAGGAGCATATAGAGGGTTTTCAGCATCAGGGACTGGCTACTGGCACAGGCCGGAACCACACTAGACAGGCCAGTCATCCGTTCTAGTTGTGCAGGAGGTTTGATACGAATTAGATGCACCATTTGTTCCTCTGCAGCCCAGAGTAGCAGCAGGCAGGATTCCTTGCTGGTTCCCTTCCTGCTCCCCCTGTGTTCTTAGATGTATTTTTCAAAGGACAGGGCAATGACAGTTCTGGTGTTCCCACAATTACACAGAGCAGGTCTCCACACCCAGAACATAGGGCCGCTTAGCACAGTGGAATTTCAGAGAACCATTGGCCTGGAAGAAGTTTGGCTTTAGTCCATGCTGAGATGAGGCTCCCCATTGGCTGGCAGAGAGAGAGCAGCTGGGAGCCAGGCTTGGGCACTGGGAGGGCCAGAGGCAAAGAGCCTGGCTGTGTAAAACCACCCAGAACTTATTGTCTCAGCAAGGCAGTGACCAACTGTACTTACATCCAGGTCGTCCATTGCAGGGGGTGTGCCTTTAACAGTGACCTTCTGCAGGAGCTGGACGGGAAACAGACAGTCATGCGAATAAAGAAAGGAACCCACAACCAAAGTGGCGGGGCTGGAGTCCCTTCTCCTCCCAGGCAGCGCCTTCCACCCCCAGGGATCCCAGCTCCCCTTGTGACACAGACCCACAGCAGGGAGAGGGAGAAGCACATGGGCTGTGCATGCTTGGCTCAGCTGGTTCATCCAAACCTTGCTCAGGGGGAAGTGACTTTGGCTGCAGGCTGTACCCCAAGGTTTCCACTGGACTTTAGCCCAGTGCCAGTGGCCATCTTGGGGCCTCCTCACTCCTGCTGAAGGCAGCTCCCACAATGGGGCTCTACGTAAGACAGACCCCCTGCTATCATGGGGTAGGATCGTTGATCAGGTGGATGGGGCACCAGATCGGGATGCAAAAGACCAAGGTTCAGTCCCTGGCTCAGTCAGACTCCCTGTGTGACCTTGGACAAGTCCCTTCCCTCAGGGCCTGTTCCCGCTCTGCACCATGGGGTTGATGCTTCCCTGTCTCTCCAAGGTACTGTGAGGCTAAATGCATTGACTAGGAGGTGCTCAGATACTCACAGGGGCCAGATAAGTATCTAGCTAGACTGCAATAGCAGGGTTTCTACTCAGTAGTTCTCTCACTATGGCTCTTTCTCCTTCCTGCTGTGCATTAAGATCCATGTCCTGCTTATTGTCCATACCTCACCTCTCCGGTTTGGCCAAAGCCATGGTGCATTTCTGCTCCTAGCCAGTTGGTGGAGATACTGAGCCACATGCCAACAGCCACAGCTGAAATTTCTCTAATCCAATGTTCTCAACCTATTTATCATCCTGGGCTGCATATGTGGCCCACAATGTGTTACCTGGGCCACAGGTTGAGAACCACAACGTGGCCCCACAGACCCTTGTGCTCAGCGCCTCCTGCCCGGAGACCCCTCCGCAGAGGGGCCAGGGGTGGAGCCGTGGGCGGAGGGCCAGCCAGCAGCCTTTAGCACACAGCTGGGCCACAGCAGTGCACCACTTGGGATGCGGGTTGAGAACCGCTGCTCTAGCCAGTCAGTCTGGAGTCAACAGTGAGTTTTTAAGGCAAGCTGGGACATTACCCAGGCAGTGCTGGGAGGAGATAAATTGGTTTTAGGGATAGTCATTTAATCATATTCAGTCTGTCTCACAGTAGGTTTTACAAAGTGCAGCAGCACTTTCCTGTACTGGATAATTGACACTTTACTGAGCTAATGCTCAGACTTTCCTCCTGCCCCAAGGACTTTGCATTGAGTAACATGAAACAGGGATAACTGAGGAAGGCCCCTGCAGCACCTTCGCCCAGAAGGTCTCGGCCCCTGTGGGCTCTGCATGGGGCCTCAAGTCACTGCTTGGGATCTTGTGATGCAGCTGGCTCACTGCTCAGACCCAAATATAAATGCAGTAACCTAAGACTTACCTCTGCGTACTGCTCAGCCATGGCCATTTCTGCCTCCTCATCCCCTTCCCAGTCTCGCCAGTTATCAAAGTCCACAAACAGCCAGACTGGCTATGAGCAAGCAGGAGAAACAGCATCACAACAGATGCAGCGCAGCGCTGAATGCAGCAAGTCTGATGCCTTTGGGGGCTGGGGGCTGGCTGGGGATGGGATCTGGACAACACCAGCCCTGATCCAGCCCCAGGCAGGGGTGGGGGTTATGAGGCCTTCCATCTTTAGAGTACTGGTTCCACCCCAGCCTGAGCTGGAGGACCTATGGCCTTTCACTGCAAGGCACTTATGGAGGTTTGGCCCAGATCGGTAGTGCCCAGCATTACCAGCTGATGGCTATTCGGCAGCCCCTTGTTAGCAGTCCAGCGTGGTGCTCTGTTGTCATGGACAGAATTGTGGTGCTGCCTAGGAGCTCTGCACACACACAACAGAGAGAAGGTCCCTGTCCCAAGGAGCTTAGGAGTCCAAGCTGTACCCCCCCCGCCCCGGGGTCTCGCCCATCAGAGCTGAGCCAGGTGCAGTGAGTGGTGCTGGGCTGGTGTCTGTGGTACCTGCTCTATAGCGAGAGGATTTCAGTCTCTGGGAGCTGCTTACCTGGCACCTTTCACCAGCACTAACCGAGGCATAAAATCCAAACCAGCAATGCCAGAGTGAGCAGCAGACAGTGCTGTGCCAGCCCCGGCAGTGCCCACAGGTGGGAGAAACTCTGAGCTTTTCACTGGGGAAAAACAACTCCAAAGGAAGGGGCCCCAGCTGCTCAGGCCCTGTGTTTACCTTGATGTTCTCCTTGGTGAGGCGCGGCCATGCCACCTTCTCCTTCCACTTCCTTATGAAGCAGGTAATGGAACGGTCAGAGCGCTTCTGCTGCGAGTCCTGCCAAGGGACAGAGCAAAGACACCTTGCCTGACATGGCTTCTGGGCACCTCTCTCCCTCTCAATAAGCCACGATGTCCAGAATTAAAATGAAGCCCTTCCCAAGCTCTGACACACATGGGAAAGTCCCTGGAGATCAAGACTCAGCCTGCAGGAATCGAGGTGCAAATCTGGGCATGGGAGAGCTGGCTGTAAGAGGAGAATGCAGGAGAAGAGGGGGCTTTCCTGGGGATACCTGCATCTTCTCCATGCAGCCGGGCCTGCTGGGTGTCTCTGATTCACTTAGCTGGGCAAAATCCCCTGGGTGCAGAGGCAGTGATGGCCACGACCCAAAACAAAGCACCGTTGGGGGCTGATGGGAAGGGCTGGGTAAGGCTGAAGGCATAGCAGCACCAAGAGATGATGCCTAATTGCATCCCTTGTTGGTCTCCCAACCTCTGGGGACAGTGAGTGTCTGGGGTCATGCTCCTGTCTGAGCAATGAGATCACATGATGTGATAGGCCAGGATGGCCTTGGCCAGTGTGAAGGCAAATCACTCCCCTTCCCCCCAAACCCTTCCTCGGGTTGTCATAAGCTCACGGTCCCTTTGGAGGCATCGAGGCCTGTAGGAGTTGGGCTCTGATGCCTCATCGCACGGGGCGGCTGCTCACTTTGGAGTTCACCCTGGTGTACAGGTTGATCTCGTTGTACATCTCCACGCCGTCTGCATTTTTACAGCTGCCAAAACACAAACTCGGTTAGCTCAGAACTGGGCTTGGGCCTTCTCCGTGACGATCTCTAAGAGGATCCTTCCTGCTGGCCCTGCCCTGTACAGCTCCCGGTTCAGGGCCATGCCACTGAGTGCCGGTTACCAGGGGCTGGAAGCTCACCTGAACACCACCCGGTGGTCGTCAATGTCGACTTTAACGTCTGTGCTGTCCTCCACGCAGAACTCCAGGAAGACGTACCGCGGGCGGTCGTACCACAGCGTTTTTGCAGGTTGCCTTGGCAAACAAGAGACCCTTCAGAAGGGGTGAATTCCAGGGAGCAGAGTAAGACCTGGCATTTCTGTGCCACCTTTCATCTCACGGCATCCCACAGCAGCAGCTTGTGTGTAAGGCGTTGTGCGGAGTTCTCAGAGCAGCAGTAAGCTGCCCTTGTTACACCTGCCTGGGCCAGACGATTGGCATGTAGTAACAGGGAGAGGGCGAGACCCAGGAAAAGGGGGCAGGCACCAGGCAGGCAAGAAGCTGGCTGCAGATTCAGCAAACTTGTTACACTTCCAAAAAGCATCATTTTATCTTGGCAGCGTCCCGGGAACTGGCCTCTCTCGGCACCTCAGTGACAGAATCCTGCAGCACCATGTGATCAGAGAGGGACCTCCCAGAGACACAAGGCTTGTGCTTTTGGGAGTGAAGCTATTGTACAGCCTGCATGTGCGAGGCAAGGGACCGCCCTCACTAAGCACAATCGCTCACTGGAGTGCAGTCACAACCCCCAAGACCGCTGCCCTCGCCTCGGAGAGTGCCCAGGCAGACACTGCTGGGCAAGAGGTCTGAGGAAAACACCTAGATCTGAAAAGTCATCCCTGCCTGTCAGACAGATCCCCACAGAGCCCCTGCCACTGCACCATGGGCTCTGGGCAGTGGGGAAAGAGGAGCTGCGGGGTCTGGGGAGCAGGGATTTGTTTAATACTTAGTGAGCAGACTGAAATAAATCAGGGCACGCTGACTGCACTCCTGAGCATCCCTCCATGTTTCACTGGGCCCTGCTGGCTGCCACAGGTTACAGAGATTCGCACCGACTCAGAACAAATTAATTCAGCGTCTCTAACTGCCAGTGAAGTCCAGCCCCTAGGGAGACTTTGCTATTCTGGGGACAGATTCCGGGGGTCGCCCTATTGCCATGTGGTCCCATTCACCTGAGCAGCCCCCTGCTTTATAGCCACCTTTCTTTGCCCCACAGGCGGCTGCCATCTGCATGAGCCAAAGGCTGCAGGGCCTGTAAACAGCCTGGGCTGAGCCTTGGGTAAGCGAATTCCCATCTTCCCGTGGCATTTGCCTCAGCCGGGCAAGGGCAGGAGACAAGACAGGCCGAGCAGGGCCCAGAATTCACCGTGGAGTCATGTTACAGGAGCCCTGTACATTCCACTGGCCCGGGCCACCCAGGGTCTGGGTGCACACGCCGCAGCAACCAGCCTCCCAGCCCGGGCCCACAGACGTGGGCAAGCAGGTTGGCTAGTGCTCTCAAAATGGCTGTATAGACAGGCTCTGAGGTTGCACTTGGGTTCTGAAGCTCACCCCCTCCGGAGGCTTCAGAGCCTGAGCTCCTCCAGCCCCCAGTTGCAATGTAAAGAGTTTTTTCTACACAGCTACTTGGAGATCCCTGCTAGCCCAAGCCCCACTAGCCCAAGCCTGTCCCCCGGGGCGGGGAGGCTCCTGCTCTGGGCTGGCCCTGAGTGACAGAGAGCCTTTCCCCTGTGTGCTGGGGCACGGAGGGGCCCCGGGCCAGTGGGGTGTCTCCTAGCGAGTTGCTAGGGCTGTTTCCAACATGCAGGACGCTTTCCAGGTTCCAGTCAGACAAGAAAAGTCCCAGCTGAGGATGTGAGTGTCCCAGTGACCCGAGTGGGGGCTGGTGGGTGAGGGGGTGACCCGAGTGGGTGGTCCAGGGATTGTGTCCCAGCAGGGGGGGACAGTGACCCAAATGGGGGATTGTATCTCTAGTGGGGGTCCCAGTGACGGATAGTGGCTGGGGGGGAGGGGTGGGGGTGAACTGAGTGGGAGCTCCAGGAGCCGTGTCCCAGCCAGGGGGAGCAGTGACCCGAGTGGGGGGTGCCGGCCGGGGGAACAGTGACCGGAGTGGGGTGCCAGGGGTCGCATCCCAGCCTGGGGGAGTGACCCAGCTGGGGGCTGGGGTGGGTGGTAACACGAATGGGAGCTCCAGGGGTCACGTCCCAGCCGGGCTGTGTGTGTGACCCGAGTGGGGTCCCTGGGGGGGATCGTGTCCCAGCGGGGGGGGGGGTGACCCGAGTGGGGTCCCGGAGATTGCGTCCCAGCGGGAGGGGTGACCCGAGTGGGGTCCCGGAGATTGCTTCCCAGCCGGGGGGGGGGGGGGGGAGTGACCCGAGTGGAGGCTGCTGGCCGGGGGGCAGTGACCCGAGTGGGGTCCCGGGGGGGGTCGCGTCCCAGGGGGGGGCAGTGACCCGAGTGGGTCCCGGGGGTCGCGTTCCGCCGCCCGCCCCGCTCACCTCGCCATGGCCGGGCTTGTTCTGGAGGCGGCGCCGGGCCGCCGCTGCTATTTCGGGCTGCAGGCGGAGCTCCGGCCGCTTCAGCTGTCAGCGCCCGTCACAGACACGCTGCGCCCGGCCCAAGCCCCGCGGGGACCCGGCTCCTTCCCAGCCCGGCGCCACCGAGCCCCCCCGCGACACCCTGCGCCGTGACAGGCTGAGATGGGGCTCAGTCCCCTGGGTTCTAGTTCGGGGGGGGGGGGAGGGGGTATCTAGGGGCTAGGACTCCTGGGTTCATTTCTTGACAGTGCCACGGGCTTGCTCTGACCTTGGTCAAATCACTTTCCCCATGCCGTGCCTCAGTTTCCCCTTCTGTCGTGGGGATAACGGCCGCTGTCCCGAGGGGATGTGGATGACAGGGGCTGTAGAAGGGCGAGTTCCAGAAGTGACCCCCGTGGGGCAGCTTGGGGAGGTGTAGGAGCCATTGGTGCTGGAGCTGCCATCACAGCCAGTCCACGGCCCCTCCTCCCCACCAAGCCAAGGCCAGCAGGGAGCACTGGGGGTGATTACACCCAGTCTGCGTGTGCCAAGGGGGCTCTGAGCCCAGCACCATGTACTCAAGGGTGCAAGAACCCGGCAGCTGGGAGGGAGCAGCCTCTCTTGTGCAGAGGTGAGAGCAGCCCTGTGGCCACAGGCAGGGTGGAATGCTCCTCTCGATTGACTACAGTAGTAAACCCCTGCCCTGTGTACCGGGTACTGGGGCAGGAGGAGCCCCGCAGGGCCTGGGAGTCCCCCCTTTGCTCTCTGTTGCCCACTGCTGCCATGGATTAAGCACAGTTGACAGTGGGAAAACAAACACCAGAGATGCAGATCACTGGTGTGACCCCAGTGCTTTGTGCCAGCCCCTTTCCCCCTTGGCTTAGACTGGAGCATGTGGGTCCTGGCTCGCTTACCCTGGAGAGAGAACTGAGGGCATAAGGGACTGACTAGTTGTGATACATGAGCCTGCACCTGAACAGGGAAGATCCAGATAAACAAGAGTGCAGGTAACAGGAGGAAAGAGTCCAGCTCCAGACCAATGTCCTCCTGGAGGGCAGAGGAATTACAATTCTGGGGCTTTGTGAGTAGTGGTGTCCTCTAACGGCTCAGACACAGGATGCTGGGCTGGAGAGAGGGATGCTCTCGGGATGTAGTGACTACGTTCCCCCAAGCCTGAGCCCTAATGCCAAGGATGGGGGCCAGAGGTGGCACTAGGGTTTGTGCTGCCTTGATGGACTAGCCAGTGTCCATCCCCTACCAGCCCAGTGTCACCCAGATAAATGGTCACTGATGGTTTGCTGCCCCCAATATTATGCTGTCCCAAACTACTTACCTGTTGCATCCTATATGGGGAATCTGGGCCCTGATAGGACCCACAGGATTGATAATTCTCTTTAGGTACATAGGATGTGTGGTGTCAGTACCAAGAGCTGTGGGGAAAACACCTGCTCCCCTCCCATGCCTTGCATATGGCCCCTCTGCTAACTTGGCTTTGTCCATGTTGATATCCAGAGCAGCAGCCAGGCCTGGGCTGTCAGTCTGTGTGCTCTTTAGCTGAGTGGTTCTGACCCAGCCCTGCTAAAGCTGGAGTCAAGGGGGACTATGGTGCTCAGCACCTCTGAAAATCAGACCACTTATTCGGGTGCCTCAGTACGGATTTAGGCCCTATATTTTAGGCGGCTAAATTAGAGAAAATTGCCTGGAGGTTCCATTTCTGGCTGTTCCGCTGTCTCACTATGTAACCTTCACTTCTCTGTGCCTGTCTGCCTGTCTCACCAACTGTGAGGGTGAATAGGGTTGTGTTGGTAAGTTGTGGTGGAGATGAAAAGCCCCATAGAAATGCCCTATACAATCTAATGTGTCTACTGTTCATAAGCAGAACATGCACCACTCAGCTTCCTTCTGGCTAGAACATTTATCCTCTCATTGTGTTTCTACACTCACGCGTCTGAGAACAATATGCAAATGGGGGAACTTGCAGATCTAAATTATGGTTTTCCTCTTCATCATCTGGGACATGCACTCCCACTGGGACATCCCCATCCATTACCATATAAATTAAAATTACCAGGGGGAGCAGGATTGCTGCTCCCATAAAGCTTTACTCAAGAAAAACTCTTGCAGCAAAATCTCCCATTGCCATTTCCAAAAAGACAGCTGGCTGCGATTTGTGTCTTAATGAGGCTGAACTTTAAAGTGAAAACTCTCTGCTTGAGTCCTGCTTTAGTCCTTTAACCTGGAGTTCTCATGAATGCCACCTGTAATGAAGGGACAGCGGCTCACGGGCAGCAGGAATTGTATTTGTCTCACACAGTCCTGTCACCCTCCTGATTTCAACTGCAGAAGTAAATAAAAGATGATTTACCACTGATACATGCGAGCCTATTACAGAAAACAAAATGATTATGTGGAAGTTTCCTTTAATGAATCACAGATGACTGAAAGGCTCTGTGCTCCTCTCCAGATGGGGTATTTGTCATTGCTGATGGCTTGATTCTGTAGGTTCCACTTTTTACCCTTTAGTTACTGATTGTTAAGTGTGATGTGAGCACTAAGGATTATTTTGATTGTTCTCCATAACAACACCAGTTACAATAGCAAATTTCATCCCTGCAAGCTGGACAATTGTCATTTCATGATGTCCCCAGCCTAACCTCTGTGGAGTGACTGCATTTGTGGGGCTCCCTGTTCCTTATAGGAACCCCCTGTTTTCCTACATTTGAACTCCACCGGCTTGGAAACCAGTTACCTTTGTTACCCTCTGCAATGTGATTAGATGTGCACATAGTGGAGTATGTTATGTGTCCTCTAGAGGCAGCTACAATTATATTTCTTAGCACAGGAAATCCCAACAGGACCACAGCACCCACAATCCATGCAAGAAGTTAGGTGAGTCTGTGGTTTAAAGGGTGAAAATTAGAGCCCAGGGCACTGTTAGTTATAAGTCTCAAATGTTCTGTCTTTCCTTATTAATCATGAACTCCACATGTCTACATTATGGCACGTCAACCTTCCACACAGGGTTGACTGGGTGAGATTAGCCAGCCACACTGTGATCAGTCTCTGGCCTCCTTAATGAGCCTGAAAGGATGCTCCAGAGTGACCTGAGTGTCTCACACTTAGAAGCTAAGCACGCTGTTTTTGCAGTGCTCCCCAGGCCCTTCTAAGGGAGGACGGGGGTCAGGCAGCCTTCGGCCATACCTGTCGGTCTCGCGGCTTCGGCAGTAATTCGGCAGCAGGTACGCCGAGGGGCAGGACCGGCAGATCACCCACAGAAATGCTGCCGAAGCCGCGTGACCAGGGCGGACGTCTCACAGAAACGCCACCGAAGGCTGCCTGACTGCTGTGCAGGGGCAGCTCTGGGCACCAGCACGCCAAGCGCGTCCCTGGGACGGCAAGCCATGGGGGACGGCAGGTGGCTCCGGCGGACCTTCCACAGTCATGACTGCGGAGGGTCCGCTGGTCCTGCGGCTCCGGTGGACCTCCCACAGGCACGCCTGCGGATGCTCCACCGGAGCCGCAGGACCAGCGGACCCTCCGCAGGCACATCTGCAAGAGGTCCCCCGGAGCCGCGGGACCAGCGACCGCCAGCGCGCCCCCCGCAGCGTGCCGCTGTGCTTGGGGCGGCCAAATTCCTAGAGCTGCCCCTGGGTAGAATGGGGAAACTAGGTGAGGGGTGAAGAGGGGCAGAGGGCAGAATCAAGGGCACAAAGAGCCCCTGGCATAGGGGATGGTGGTGTAGGCTAGGGGGACATGGTTGGGGGACACAGAGCTCCTGGCATATGACAGAGGGGGGAATGGAGGGACACAGAGACCCTGGCAAGGGGAGGTAATATGGTGGGGCTTGCAAGGAGTCCCTGCAATAGAGGGGTCTGGGACATAGACACATGGAGCTTGTGGAGCAGAATGAATGGAGCCCCTGATCTGTGCAATGGGCTCAGCCTGTGTCTGACCCTCTAGTATAATTAAGAACATCGTTAATCTCAAAGGACTTTACAAACCAAAGCAGGAGGACCCACTTCTGTGGCACAGAACTGCAGCTACCTCTGGGGTGAAACTCATCAGGCAGCATGATTTGAATAGCAGCCAGTCTCCCCACTCGCTTAGCAACCGGGCGAGTGGGAGGCTGGGGATAGGCCCTGGCTGGGGGGGGGAAGGGGATTGGCCCAGGGGGAGGGGGCGGGGCCAGGAGTACATTTGACCTACAGAGTTGTTGCAGCAGTAACTTGGGGAAGCCCCGCCCACACCACGAGCCCCGCCCAGATACGGACAAACCCCGCCCATTTTAAAATGTTCCAAGCGCCGCCCCGTTTCCCGGAAGCGGCGCCGCTTAGCCCCGCCCCCTGGGGGGACCGGCGGCGCTTCCGGGAAGATGGCGGCGGCCGAGGCTGCGGAGCGGCCCCGCTAGCGGCGGCGGCGGCGCCGGGCCATGGAGGCGGAGGGCGGGGCGCTGGGCCCCGGGGAGCGCTGGGCCCCGGTGGGGGCGGTGGCGGAGGCGGACGAGGCCGAGGGGCCGGGCGGGCCGGGCTCGGGGCCGGGCTCGCCGGGGGGCTCCCCCCGCTCGCTGCCGCGGCTCCGCGCCGAGCGCCGCCGCCTGCACGGGGCCCTGCTGGCGCTGGTCTCGCACTTCGCCCAGGTGCAGTTCCGGCTCCGCCAGGTGGCGCGGGCCGGGCCCGCCGAGCAGCAGCGGCTCCTGCGCGACCTCGAGGACTTCGCCTTCCGCGGCTGCCCGGCCGCGCTGGGGGACGGGCTCGGGGAGGCCCCGGTGAGTGCGGCCGGGCGGGCTGGGGCGGGGGTCGGCCCAGGGGGGGCCCAGCTGGGCAGGGGCCGAGCAGGAGTTCAGCCCCCCACCAGTGTGGTTCTTAAAGGCTTTTCCCTCCCCTGCCGGTGTGTGACACCCCCACAAACTGCGCGGGGTGGGTGGGGGGGTGTCCGACTGGCTGCACACACCACCAACCCAGTGCATAGAGTGGCCCGAAATGGCTCTGTCCTCTAACCTTCCTCAGTTAGGCCTTCGCGATTTCCCTCGGAACAGATGTTCAGACAGACATGTACCTGCGGGTGACTGTTCCCTTAGATTAGAACAGCGCCTGCCTCTCCGGGGGGAGGATTTACTGCGGACACACACACTTGTTCTCTACGCTACAGGGGCATAGCTGTAGCTGTGCCTTCGTAGCATAGATCCCCTCAGAAGGAGTGATACCGATGGCCCTTCTCAGAGGAGAAAGATACAGGGGAGAATTCAGTAAAATTCAGAATCACTGTTTTCTGTCATGCTGCCTAGTGCTTCTGTCTTTCACTCTCTGCTTTATTGAGCGTGTTATTCTCATGAGTCACGGATGCTAGGTACACCATTGTCACACCCTACAGAAGTGGAATGGCACTGCTTGCAGTACATGATTTTCTGAACAAGGAACTGATTCAAGGTCAAAAGACCCAAAATCCAGAACTGACTTAATAAAATGGTTTAATCTAACCTGTGTACATGGGGCTAGACTGTTAATGCCCATGCTCTGGACTGATCTGTCCTTGGGCTAAAGAGCTGTTTAACTTAGGCACAACCATAGTTAGACTCAGCTACACAGAGTTTTCTTCAGCTTGGTGGTTTCACAGTCTGGACAGTTGCTTAATATGAAAGTTCACATTTGAACCTCAGCCATGAAATGCCCAGTTAAAATGAGAAGGTACAAGTGTGTCCAGCAATAGCCATGTGAAGGAAGCTGAAGTGATACTGCACTTAGATCGCTGATAATGTTTGGTTTCTACACAGTATTAATACCTTACTGTAACCTGCATATTAGCCTCCTGCATTAGTTCTCTTTCCACTAACCTCAGAATAGCGGAAGTTGACCTTCCTCATTTGATCTTACATCTGTACAGATAAATTGTATTTACGGTTCCCCACCCCTCTCCACCTTTTCCTCAAGCACAATGAACAAGGCATCATAGCAAATTATGCCTGGGGCTGCATTAGGGTGCTGGGTCTAGCCAAGGCCCCTGCTACCAGCTCATGAGCAAGCCCTGTGCAAGGGGCCAGCTCACACTGGAGAAGAGGGGAGAGGGACAGGGAGGTTAATTGGGAATGTTGCTGCCTTTTTGCACATGGGAAATCTGGATGATTGCCATTTCCTTTTTTTTTAATGTTACTAAAACCTGCTTAGCAGCTATTACATCACCAAAAACAGCAGGGCAGGGACTTCGAGCTACTCACAGAAGCAAAGAAGCTTTATCTGTACCCTCACTGGTCAGTCTGCTACTTTGCAATTAATCAGTTTTAAATAAGATACTGTTACAAGGCTTTCAGCCCCACTCCAGTCTCATACACCAAGCCTGTGTCCAGTGGCAATTTCCTGTCCATCTGCAGTTTTCAAATGCTCCAGTTTAACCTTGTGCCAGCAGTGGTGAGGACAGTGAGCAGAATGAATTCTGGCTCTTGGTTGAACTCTCTTGGTCTCTCTCATTCTGCCTGTAGGCATTAGTACTGCTTGCAAATTCTAGATTGAAGTCAGGGCAGTTCTAACATTTGCTTGGGACATTTATTACCCTTGATTTTCATGCAGGAGCAGAGATGGGGTTTGTGGTCTTGGTACTTAATTGGCTTTGTGTGTAATTCAGAAGGATCCCAAATATCTGTGAGATAATGAGGTTTTATTTAAATAAATAAAATTTCAGCTACTTTATTTGGGGGAAAAAAACCCAAACCCAAATCTAATTTAGAATGTAATTGAATATTTCTGCTTTTTATTCCCATGCTTAATACCTGAAGGTCTTGGTAAGTGCCACTGTCAATATAAATCTACCTTTTGATTGAGAAATAATGGGTTGCAATTGTTTCACTTATGTACAATTTGAGTGCATTATCCAGAAAACCTATTCCTGAAATCCCCTTAAGGTTATACCAAGATAAAGTGCCATGCAGTTTGTGATTGTAATATGTTATAGGAAAGATCTGGGGGCTGAAACTGGGGTAGCCTTCTGTGGTTGGCAAAGCACATGCACACCTAATGCAGCTATATCCAAAAGCAGTGCCCAGACCTCTTGTCTTTTTGGAGCCCAGCACTTACCATGAGAGAGCTAAAGAAGGATTTTGTACAATGTTAATGTATACAAGTGCACAGAGCCATGACTCTTCTCTGCTATGTAGGGCATTGCGTCAGGTTGCTGCTTCACTCTGAGATGTGTAAGAACTCCAGAAGTTGCTATGAGACATGATCATCATCTGGCTGCTTACAACAAAGTTCTCTACTTGCTGAGGTTTCTAACTAGTGAGACTAGAGTAGGGGGTGCAAGATGCCTGCGGAAGTGCTTCTTTTGTATAGTGGTGACTGGGCTGGAATTTCGTCTCATTGAAAGCCTGCAAGTGAGGGCGCACAGAACTCAGTGGCATGGGCTGTAAGGTTAACTTCCAGACGTCCCTGTGTAACAATCCTATCTCCAGGGCTATGAGTGCAGTTTTCAATTTCTTTTCCAATAAACTCATTTCAGGGTGAGCGGGAGAATCAGGAGCGAATCGAGGCCCGGAAGGAGAAGCAGCGAGAGCTAATCATGCAGCTCAAAACGCAGCTAGATGACTTGGAGACCTTCGCTTACCAAGAGGGCAGCTATGATTCACTGCCCCAGTCCATGGTCATGGAAAGACAGCGGGTAAGGCCTATGGATCCTCTGCCAGTGCCCTTTCTTAACACCAGCTAGTGCCTTTCTCAGAACACTAGCATGTGGCCAGTGCTGATTCAGGCAGCTGTAATACAACATCATAAGTCTGCATCCATGAATATAATCCATAGGGACTACTACAGTTTATTGTTAGTGGATATAATAAAGTCTGGACTGGCTTCACCCCAAAATAACTAGTGGGTAAGTGAAAGCAGCATTCTGGCTCCGCAGGTGGGATGGCCACATGAGATCATGCCACTCATTATGTGTAATGTTCTGCAGGTGATTATAGAGGAGTTAATAAAGAAGCTGGATATGAACCTGAATGAGGATATTGCATCGCTGTCCCCCGAGGAGCTGCGGCAGCAGGTGGATGTGGCTGTTGCCCAGATTGTCAATCCTGCAAGGGTGAAGGAGCAGCTGGTGGAACAGCTGAAGACGCAAATACGGGACCTGGAGATGTTCATCAGCTTCATTCAGGGTCAGTGCTGGGTTTCGCTTAGACAGTCAGGAGAGCTGCTCATTGGTGCAGCAGGGGCATCTTGGGTATAGCATGGCTTGAATTAGTGAGAGGAAGGATGCAGACCTCAGTGGGGCAGAATCTGGGCATAGAGTAGCACAGACATCTCCGTGGCGATGTGATAGTGTGTGGAGAACCTGGGACACTGATAGGTGTGATGCTGAGAGGCAGGATGGTCACCCATGTGTAGAGGAATATGAGGCAATACTGACTTACAGTCTGTGGTGTGTACCCTAATTCTTCCAGCTGATGTAGGGATGCAAAATAACGAACTGTTGTCATTGTGGATTTCTCATTCTAGATGAAGTTGGAAGTCCCGGCCAGGTGGAGGATGGACATTGTGAATGTTCAGGCAGAAAGCATGGAAGTGGCCCCTACAAACCAAATGCCAGGCTGCCTCCTAGGAATAACAGAGGTGGGCAATTTACACGGGTTTGGCTCTTGCTGCTTCTCCTTTTGTTGGCCAGTTGGCATCCAACATGCAGGAACTGGTGTCCCATCACTTCCTAAATTCAGCGTTGCTTTTCCCCTGCTAGTGGTGATTTCCCTTACCCTTTCATTGATCCAGACAATAAGCCAGAAACCTCATGTTTGAACTCTTACCTTTCCCTGTTGGCCAGTGTGATTGTACAGTGAATGTGCACCAACACATCACTGAGGGATAGGATCGCTCTTTAACTTGGAGCTCACAAATATGAGGGGCTTCTGATAATTATCTAGCATCAGACATAATGCAAACAAGGTACTGTGCAGTCTTTCCTGACATGCTGTACCTTTACCAAAGCAGCTCAGTCTTGGCCTGCACCACTCCAGCTGTTCTCATCCTGGACTCTTCATCAGCAGAAATCACTGGCTGGTGGATCTGTTGTTCCTTATAGATTACAATGAGACCACCCACTTAAGAACTTGATTTGGTCCCAGGTTCTGGACTGAGCAGGCCAGTTTATTCCCTGAGACAACTAGTTCCTTGCACATCAGCAACTTCCTTCCACAAAAGCTTCTGGCACCCTGTAATTATCCTTCTGATACTGGGATATTCACAAATCTGTGTCTGGAACACCCTCTCCCCTCACTAGAAATCTTGAAATTCTGTTTTGGTCACTTGTGCCTGCTAAAATAGCATCCATCATAGGATTCATTCGCTGCCACGTGATTTAAGGTGGATAAGGCAGTTTGAGAATGGGACACATGAATATCTGATGCCCCATTTTCCAGTTTGCATGAGTGCTGAGAAGCTGCCACTCTCTCTTGAGCAAAGCAGCATGAATCACCCAGCCAGCAGCACCAGAGCAAAAGCATCCCCTAGTAGAGTGGCTGATGAGCTCCCTGTATATAGGAACAAGCAGAGATAAATCTGATTCTCTAATGACAGCATTTCTCCTTTTCCCTAACCAACCAGTGAACCCAGAGGATGCCAGAAAGATGCGAGAAACAGGCCTGCACCTTATGCGTCGCATGCTTGCTGTGCTGCAGATATTCGCTGTCAGTCAGTTTGGCTGTGCTACTGGTCAGATCCCCCGCACCCTCTGGCAGAAGGACCAGGCCAGTAGGGACTATTCTCCCTTAATTAAGAAACTGGAACTGTCTGTAGACCAAGTGAGGCAGCTGGCACTGAAGCACCAGCACCAGGATCATGTGCTCAGCTACTCCAGCATGCAGGATGTCTCCTTAGGAGCGAGAGATGAGCTGACTCTGGCTGTGCGGAAGGAGCTGACCATTGCTATACGAGACCTGATGGCTCATGGGCTCTATGCCTCTTCTCAAGGGATGAGCTTGGTGTTGGCACCCATTGCATGCCTGATTCCTGCATTTACCTCGTCACCACAGACCATGCACCCCTGGGAACTCTTTGTGAAGTATTACAACACCAAGAATGGCCGCGCCTTCGTGGAGTCCCCCGCGCGCAAGCTTTCCCAGTCTTTTGCCCTTCCTGTGACGGGGGGCATCACTGTTACCCCCAAGCAGAGCCTGTTGACGGCTATTCACACTGTCCTCACAGAGCATGATCCGTTCAAGCGCAGTGCAGACTCTGAACTGAAAGCCCTGGTGTGCATGGCATTAAATGAACAGCGTCTGGTCTCCTGGGTGAATCTGATCTGCAAATCTGGGGCTCTGATACAGTCTCACTATCAGCCCTGGAGCTACATGGCTAACGCAGGCTTTGAGAGTGCACTCAACATTCTCAGCCGCCTGAGCAACTTAAAGTTCAACCTTCCTGTTGACCTGGCTGTCCGGCAGCTGAAAAACATCAGAGATGCTTTTTGATGGGTCTTTTCCAGATCAGCCCCCTTTCCCCAGAAGGAATGTGTTAACTTACTAGCTTAGAGGAGGAGCATTGTTTATGACCAAACTTGTCCCCTTTGAAGCTGATTGTGGCTATTAGGGTAGCAATGTAGTATCTTGACACTGGAAACCTCCCTTACAAGACTGCCTGTGAGGAAATGCTGCAGATGTTTGGGTTGTGCGCTACCTCACCCAGGCCTATGCTAATGCAGCTAACAACAGAGCTGCTGCACCCCATCTGTTGGTGCCTTGCCTCTGTCACATGCATTAGGCATGAACCACTGTCTGAAATGCAATAAAAAGGGCCTGATTTTACAGCCAATGCATCAGAGCAGCTCCTGTGGAGTTCAGTGGAAGTGGTTCCTATGCTGTGGCTGCATGCTCAGCCCCCAGAATTTTTAGATGTCACTTGTGGCAGTTTGCTGTTTCACACAGGGCTGTGTGAGGCTTTTTGACAGATGTATCTTACTTCTGCTGCTTAGGCTTGATGTAACATGCCCAGTGGTGGAGTCAGACATCCCCTCCCCCACATTTATGTAGATTTTGAATGTACAGGAGGCCTGGGAACAATTTCTGCTCTGGTGCCTATTGGTTTGTATCTTGCAGGATTAGTGGCCACAGAGATCCAGACATTGACACATTCTTTGGACTATGTGGTGACAGGTGACTGGATTGAGTATTGTGTAAGAATCTCAGCTTCCTCTTGGAGCTTTGGTCAAAGCCCTGAACACCATCAGGCCAGGGTTTTATTGCAGATGCATTGGTTTCACAACTGCAAACAAATATTCCCTTTTCCAGTTACTGTGTTTAACTTGTGTTAATTATTAGCCCCTGTGCTGCAAGAACAGTTGCTCATATGGCTCCTTGTAGAAAATACATTGCAGTAGTTACAGATGTCTAATATTCCCAATTTAATTCTTAAAAGCACTTCTGTGGTCAGTATCTCTTGGCCAGCAACTTTCTACATCGAGTGTATTTGATTATTGTGTAATTGAGCATTTTCTGCTGGTCTGAGGGCAAAGCTTCCTGCACTGGTGACAGGTAGGTCTGCAGTCAAATCAGTCAGCGCTGTTGAAGTAGTAATCCACATGGCATTTAGGCTGCATGAGAAAAATCACTTCTGGCATCAAAAGAGAACTGAGGGTTTGAGTGGAATAGAGCTGAGGAGAGTGCAGTCTCCTTTTTACGAGCATCAGTGATGCCCTGAGTGGCAGGTAGTGGATTTATATTGGAAACAGTAGTGCCAGGTTTCCCTTCAACTTCCTGGCAAAACAGCAACATCTGAGTCTCAGGCACATGGGGGATGGGTTGGGAGTGACCACTCCAATTGTACATTTAGTAGCTAGAAATGGGGCTGTCATGGTTGGGTCTTTTTGTTCCCAGTTTCCCACTGTTCATAGTAGCTCCCTTTGAAGCTTGAAAAGGAACGTTTCCTTACTGCCAGTTCCCCTCAGTTGCACGCACAGTTTGGTGCAGCAGGGTTGTTGGTTTCATCTTATTTCTGTCTAAAAAGCATTGAAGCTATTCTTTGGGAAAACATGTAGAATTTCATAGACTGACAGCACAGATTTTGGCCATCGAGCACTGGGGCCCATCTGCTCTCATTGAAGTCAATGACAAAATGCCACTAACTTCAGAGAGACCAGAATCTGTCTCCCCCACCCCTTAACTGTATTCCTAAAATTATTTGTGTATTTGGAGGAGAGTGAAATGTATAGAACACTGTAAGGAGGGTGTTAGTTTCTTTGATTAAGACTTAGTGGTTAGTAACACATTCCTCCACATGTTTTTAATGCAAAAATAGTTTACTGAAATATAATTAAAACCAGCAGCAGTGACACTTACATATGTGGAAACTCTTTTCACGTTGTACCCTTCAGATATGAAACTGTTTATGTATTTTCAGAGGCTTGTCTAAGGGTGAAAAAGTCCAAGCTGATTTATTCAGGTAAACTTATCTTCCTGGACAGCAAATTATAGAATTACTAATGACCAACCACATTAAGATTAGCTGGAGAGGCAAGATTTAATTCAAGAATAATTTCCATGGAACATTCCCCATTCTGGTTTGGCTATTTTTTGTCTGAAATCTGCATGTTTTTGTCAAATTTGTGGCAGTTACAAATAAGTTGACAGTTGAAGTGTCTGATTGCTGGAAAGGTTTTTCTGGAGCCCTAAATGGTTCCATAAAGCATCTTGTCTTTGGGTTTTTCTAATTCTTAACTCCCTTTTGTTATTTACAGTGCTATGCTGGAGAAGTGTGTTGTACCCTAGTTGTTCAGATATCTGCTTTATTTCTGATGTTGATTTTGTTCTGATTTTAGGTCTCTGCGTATGTGCAATAGGATGAATGTATTTGTGTTGTGGAGAGTACAATATCTATTACTGATAATAAAAGTCATGGTTGTTTGTGTATGTTGTATTATCTATTTGTACATTAATAGATAAACTGTTAATGCACCCTCTCATTTCTTCTAGACTTTGAATCTTCAGTTCATACTTACAGTCCTTACCTTTATAGCGTGTATGCTGCACCATATTTAGGAACAGAACAGAATAGGTTGGTAACTAAAAACTGGAGTCAACAAGGACACACTAATGGGCACCACAAGGGTCAGATGATGTCTTAATAGGAAAAACCAAAACTTCTGGACGATCAAGTGCACCCATTTCACATATGCTCTGTGGGGGGCAAGGAAGAGGCTACCTTGGCCTTCAGGGCTGGATTGGAAAGGATTGTCAATTTTAAAATATGCATGGCTGTCTGGAATAATGCCTCCACTGACAAATGGAAAAAAACATGGAGTGGGGAAAATACTACTTTTCCATTGTGTGTAGGTGGGGGGCAGGGAGCTGCATGTGAAATGTTGGGCTGTCCGGGTCCCTGGTTTGGTTCCCGGTAATGGTGGTGGTTTACATGACTGCGGGGGGGGGGGGGTGAAGATGCCCTCAAAAAGGAGGAGATTCTGAGTGTAAGGCTCCAACCAAGGGCCGGGGGTAGCTGTGTAGCACCGCGCATCCCTTTAAACTCACTGAAACGTGTGCGGGGGGTGCGGTGCTGCCCCCTCCAGCCAGGCCGCGCCGTGCTCGGCGCTGTATCATCTGCACCGCGCACGCTCCCCGCCGCTGGGAGAGCAGGGCGGCTCTGGGGAGGAGCGCTGAGCGCCCGCTCTCCTAGGGCCAGGCCCGCCCCGGCCAGCGGCCGCCAAGGGAGGGGACCTGGGGCCTCTTCCGCCCCTCTAACCCGCCCTCACCCCGCGCGTGCGCCGTGGCCCCGGGCGGGAGGAAGCGGAAGTCAGGTGACCGGAATCGCGGGGTGAAAGGTCGGCGAAGCGGTAGCGCCTTCCTTTTCCGGTTTGGGCGCCATCGGAGCCGGAGCCTCGGTGAGTGCTGGGGGGGGCGGGATGGCATCGGCCGCCATCCGTGGGGTGGAGGGACCTGGCGGGGGGCGGGCGCGGGGGGTGCCTGGGGCGGGGGATGTTCCGGCCGGGGCCCGGGCTCGGGGCCCCCGGGGCAGGTTCCCGGTGCGTGTCTGGGGCCGGGCCCCAGAGGAGCCCCCGGGGGTGGGGGGGCAGGATGCTGGCGGTCCCTCGGGCAGTGGGGCAGGCCGAGCCCGTGGATGGGGGGGCAGGATGCTGGCGGTCCCTCGCGCAGTGGGGCAGGCCGGGCCCGGGGGTGGGGGGGCAGGATGCTGGCGGTCCCTCGGGCACGGGGGCGGGCCGGGCCCATCGTGGGGTTCCTGGGCTGCCGCCTGGCTCCTGACGCCCGTTTGCTCCTGGCAGAGATGGGGAAGTTCATGAAGCCCGGGAAGGTGGTGCTCGTGCTGGCTGGGCGCTACTCGGGGCGGAAAGCCGTCATCGTGAAGGTAAATCTCCTCTGGGGGGGCTTCACCCTGGGCCAGAAGCCGCGAGTGCCCCGCCTGCAAGAACCAGGGAGTTGCGTTAGGGGTGGCGGCGGCGGCCCACTGCCCCCACCTCTCTGGGTGCGGTTGAAAAGCATTGGGCTGGCCAGCGTGGTGGGCTTCGCCTGGGATGGGTAAGGGAAGGCCCCACCTACAGATCTGGGGGCTCACGAATTATTTGCTCCCATCCCTTTGGTGACATGTCACCATGGGTCACCCTTAGAGCCATAGGCTCTCACCACTCTCACAGTTGTCTGTGACATCACGTTCTAGCGAGAGGCCCTGTTCTGACCATGAGATTGGGGATTTATGGATTCTAATCACTTCATGGGTCACTTAATACCTGTGTGGTTTAAATCCACTTCTGTGGGCCTTAGTGGCTGTGTGTGTTCAGTGAGATTTGTGAGGGTTGCTTAACATTTGCTGAGTGGGTCACAGAGAAGCCAGTGCACAGACATTCGTGCTGCGCCAGGATGTGAAGCATTGTCTAGTGGTTAGGCACTAATCTAGGATCTGGGAGACCAGGGCCGATTTGCTGCTGTGTCGCACACTTGCTTTTGGACGTTGGGCAAGTCACTTAATCCCTCTGGGTGCAGCTGGTGGTGTGATTCCCAGCAGGGATAAACAGGCTCATGTTAGCCGCCTGAGCTGCAGCCTATGCAGCTATGTCCACACTGTTACCTTCAGTGCACTCGCTTGAGGAGAGCTGGCATGCGTCTGTCTGCCCGTGCTGGGAATCCAACCCACCAGGAGCCGTGCAGGGATAACCTCTGTTTCTCACCTGTAAATGGGTATAATAGCACTGCTACCTCATGGGGGGATTGTGAGGATAAATACATTAAAGATCGTGAGGCACTCAGCTCTTACAGTGACAAGGGCTGGATAAGCACGTAAGGTAATTAGACATCTGCTTTCTCTGTGTTACCTAGGAGCATCTGGAAACCTGTCATCCATATGCTGCTTGTTGGGCTGAGAACGGAGGTGCCTAGAAACGTTAACTCCTAGAGCTAGATAGTTTGAGGTTGTTGCGTGTGTCCTGTTGTTGTTCATGGGAGTTGCACACCCGCAGAAGAGACGCCTCTAAGAATCCCATGGAATACAGCGTGAGCATTCTGGGGGCTTCCCTTAGTGCTGCTTTTTGTGGCATACGGGCTTTAGATCTGCTCCCATAGCAGAGGATTTTCTTTTGGGGTCTGTGCACCCTCCCATTTGTCTCTCTCTCCAGTGCTTTAAACTCATTAGGCTATAGCAGTTCTTCTGTTCAAAAGGTAGAAGAATCTGTGGTGACCTCCCAGAATCCACGTTTCTGTGCGTTGCTGATAGGTCTTCTGTGTGTTTCAGAACATTGATGATGGCACCTCAGACAGACCGTATAGCCACGCCCTGGTGGCTGGTATCGATCGGTACCCACGGAAGGTAACTGCTGCAATGGGAAAAAAGAAGATAGCGAAGAGGTCCAAGATCAAATCTTTTGTGAAGGTTTATAACTACAACCATCTAATGCCCACCAGGTGAGCAGGCTCGGGCTCACTGAAGTGCTGCTAATAGAACTAGTAAACTACTTTTAGTTTCCTTCAACATGGCAAAAGCAGATTTTCTCTTTGGTAAAGCCTAGAAACCTGCTTCTCTGAGATTTCCTCAGTTATGTCCTTATGCAGCTCAATGAATCGATTTGCAGGATGCTGACTTGGGTGGCCAGTGATGATTATCTTGGAGGATTCAGAAGTTGGGGTGGGACATTCATGATCTTCCCCATCCCTTTATCATCGGGATTCAGGCTGGCACTCTCGCTGTGGGAGAGGCCGGACAAATTCTATTGTCCACAAATGCATCTCTTGTGGCATTGGCCATTATTTAGGCCTTTCATTTGTTTTTCTTTGGCTGGGAACACAGCCTTCCCCCTGTAAGCTCTGAAGAGGATTTGTAATAACGATATGGATCTCCTTGGTAAGGGACTTTGAGATCTGCTGATGGACAGTGTAATAGAAAGAGCTGAGTATTGGGGATTGTAGCAGACCCAGCATTTCATGATACTGTCACTGACCTTCCCTTCCCCACTTCTGTTGTGTGCTGCTGAGTGCACGGTGAGGGCAAGCAAAGCAAGGCTGCTTGGCACCTCTCACTATCTGCTGGCTCAGAGTGCTTGAGGACTCCTGGGTCATTAAGGGTGCTGGCCTGAGTCTGTTTTTTAGGTGTGTTTTTACTGCCACCATCCTGGGCTGGCAGGAGACGTGCACTGTCTAGCCAGACTCAGGCTATCTAGCATCCTGGCATGTGGGTGTCGCCCATCTTTGGGCTGTTTCAAAGTCTGCTGTTCCCTCTCTCTCAGGTATTCTGTGGATATTCCTCTGGACAAAACCGTTGTCAATAAAGATGTGTTCAGGGACCCTGCACTGAAACGCAAGGCAAGGCGCGAAGCCAAGGTGAAATTTGAGGAAAGGTGAGTTGGAAACTTGTCTCCCTCCTCCAGCTGCTTGTTACATTTTTCACTCCTTTATTGGACTGTAGGAATCTGTTTATACTTTAGTTTCTGAGTCACTGAAACCTGCAGCCCAGTCCCCTAGCTTGTTCTCGTTCTCAAGTGAAATGTGTCCAGCCTGAGCTGTTGGCTGGGAAACCCCAAGAAACACCAGGTTCGTATAGCACTGATGTCCTAGCACGCTCCTGAAGGGGGTTGTGCTGGCCCTGCAGTGACAGTAACTGAGGGTCTGGCTGCTTGAGGATGTTAAGATCCTTTGCATTGACTGTAAATTAACGCCAGGCCTCATCCTAAATTAATATTTACATACTTCCCTCCTTCATGTAGAGTTCTCCTACCTTTTCAGCTGGATATGTTTAGTTTTCCACTTCCTGTCCTTCACTGTGCACTCTTCCACCCCCAAGGAGGTTGCATTCTAGTGGTGGGGGCGGGATTCTTGCAAAGCAATGTGTTGTGTTAACAAGATTTAATACTGCACTTGCACAAGCACCTGTGAACATACTGCAGGGAGCAACCTTGCGCGGGGGGGGGAGGGTAGGAGTAGGAACAGCTGGGGCCTTGAAGAGGCTGTTTCCTAATTTTGGTCTCTGACATCCTGTTCCTTAGTTACCTGTTAAGTGCATGTACCTAGGGAAGGGAATCCAGTGACATGACTCCAGTGTGTCCAGGCTTGAGGCTGATTGATTTGCCTTCTCAGTGGCCTATTTCAGAGCCTGCCCTTCGAAGGAAGGAATTATGACTAGCATCCCCCTCAAGAGAAGCCAGCATCTTTTCCTTGGCCTGCCTGCAGAGGGAGGATTGGCTTCTACAGCCATCCTCACTGCCTTGGCTCCTGTGCTAGCAGCAGGCTTGTGCTGCTGTAGCCATTCTGGCTCACCTCTGGCTTGGGGCTGTGCAGGTGTCATGTTGACTTTGAAGTTGTGAAATACCTAGTGGGAATTGTTAGTCCTGCAACTGCCAAGAGTTTCTGCCCTTGTCCCCTGTCGTCTTGCTGACTATAAAGGGTTAAAGAGGAAATTGTAGGCCTCCTTTAACTCGGTTTGGGGCACAAATCTCCATGTTCACTTAACCCAACAGCCAGAGAAGCTAGTTCTGTCCGGGGCAGATGCAGTTTTACGTTCTGGGTTATTCCCCTCTGGGTGAGGCACTGGCCCAGGATTTGGTGCAGGGGGGTGTCATTTTGCCTTTGCTTTCCTCCTTCCAAAGGCCTGTCATGCCTACTAGGAGGCTCGCCCCAGCTTCCTGTAGTGCTGCTGATGTGGCCACAGGAGTCCTGCACAGCAGTGAGGTGGCTCCCTCTTCCCGAGGAGCTGAACTCACTGCTTGCATGGTGCTCTCCGGCCAAGATGACGGGCTGGGCTCTCTGTTATGGGGCCTGTGTGGCCAGGCTGACGTGCCACAGGAACAGATTCTCACTACTGGGTTTTACCCAAGCAAATGAGGGTGAAGAGTCCCACATGAGTTTCCTCCCTGAAGGATTGGGGGAGGGAGGTGTTGGCTGCTCCAGAGCCCAGCTCAGGCTGGGCAGATGTGAGCTTCAGCAGGCCTGAAGCTTGGGCTGAGGCTCGTTCGGGACACTGCTGCCAAGCATTCCCTAATGTGTGGATTGTGTCTTTCTTTCAGATACAAGACTGGCAAGAATAAATGGTTCTTCCAGAAGCTGCGATTCTAAACGTGTGACATGGCTGCATCAATAAATGTGTATTAAAAAACATTTTGTTGCCCTGTAAAATGTTCCCTGGTGTGAAGCATCTGGCTTTGCCGTGTAAACATCACTTGCTCTGTGCTTCGGTTAGATGACTTGCAGGGGTAATTACAGTCCACGCCAGCCAGGAACGGATTCATGGAGCGTTAAATGGAATTAAATACTAACTGAGATGGCTTTGGAGAACTGCCCTAAGAGTTATCTCTGTATCTGATGCCTTCCCCACACAATGTTGAGAGCAGATGACAAAGCTGCTCCACCTTTCCAGCAATGGAGGCTGGGTAGTCTACAATGCTCTGAATGTCAATTAAGGTCACTCATGGGGAGGGAAATGATTCGGGGTCCTGCTGTCCCAGCTGGCTTTGGTTCTTTGGCTAAGAAATGGGACTGATGCATTCAGTGGGGGTGGGGGTATCATTTTTTCCAATTGCCTTCGCTAAGTATTGGCCTTTATGGGGCAACTGGCAACTTTGTCTGACTCAAATAGTTTCCACCTGCATCATTGACCTTTGGGAGTAGAAGCTAAATGAAGGTGGTGTGAGCTCAGCAGCAAGTAGAGGTAATTTAGAGGGTTTATTGTGCAGAAATTGTTCCCTTGCTTCATCAAAAAGGTTTCATGAGCACCTGGCTCATGGCTTATTGGAGGTGCCTTTGGGAAAGTGAAGATCAGGAACTGAGGAGTTGGAGACAAATAAGCCTCTGGTCTCCCCCCACAGCGACTCAGGCTCACTGTACCCTGCCTGAGGTTAGACTGGGATGTTGGGCCCTTGCAAGACCCCACTGGTGGGAAGGGATGATTGTCTCAGTGAGACCCGTTCTCCTCACTCCCTGAATCACAAAGCTTTGCCTTGTCCCGGTTTCTTTAAATGCTCCCCCGCGAGGTGTAAGGGTGACTGAGGGCGCTGGGTCAGTAAGGGCCTGCACAGGTGCTGGCTACATGACACCATGCGGCAGAGTCTGCTGGTGCAGTTACCCTGCTCCTTGCTGAGGGCAGCATCCGGCCCCAAGACCGAAATGACCTCCCCGGGGTGGCCATCACTCCTGAGCCTTGTTTGCACGGGGGAGGGGGGTGGCCCTGGTTAAATCCCAGCTTTGCCCCCGTGTGGACGCGTTTGCTGCGGAGTCAGTGCCGTGTTCCCGTGCAGACAGGCCGCGGTGCGCTCCCTGCTGGGGCCGGGGGGCGTCTCCTTGCCCTGGGGAAGGCGCCGGGCTCTGCCCCTGCCCGAGGCTGCGGGGCTGGGCTGCTCGCAGGCGGGTCTCTGGGGCTGGGCGGGGCACGGGGCGGCCGGGAAACGAAAGTGAAAGAGGAGCCGGAGTCGGGCAGGAAGCGCCGGCGCCGCTGCAGGAGCCTGGGTCGGTGAGAGGGGCTGCAAATTCCGCATGGGAGCGCGCCCTGCCCCGAGCCCCCGGGGTGCTGGGGGGGGGCATTGCATGGCCTGGGTCCCCTCGGGTGTTGGGGGGGGGGGCTGCTCCTTGGCCTAGGCCCAGTCCTGGGTGTGAGGGGGTCGCCCAGGGGGGCTCTGCGCCCCTTCCCTAGGGTCTGGCAGAGCCCCTCCCTCATTGTTTCCAGCCAGGGTGCCCCAGGTCGCTGCCTCCCCAAGTCCCTGTCTGGGGTGACCAGGGGAGCCCCTTTGTGCTCCATTCCAGGGATTCCCTCCCACCCTGGGGTGTTGCAGTCCTGGGGACAGGGCCCATTTGCCCCCCACCTGGGAACTGGTCCCAGCCTGACATTTGGGAGCCAATCCTCCCTTTAGACTGTCTCCTGCCGCTCCCCGGGGTTTCTGGGCACCTGCAGGTGAAGGGCAGGGCCAGTCCTGACAGGGCACAATCAGATCAGAGTGACCTGTGGGGACCATGGGGTGAGCACTCATCTGTCACCCCAAGCCTCCTCACCCCCCTGAACCTGGAGAAACGCTCCACGCTGCAGTGATTGGCCAGTCCGGAAGGCCCGGGCCAGGAGATCAGTGTATGCTCGGATCTCCCTGCGTGACGCGCCCATATCACTGTAGAGCCGATGCTCAGCAGGATGCTGCTGGGGGAGAACCCGGGGGGTGGGGTGATTTTGGTGCCAGATTCTGACACTTTGGTGCTTTCTCTCCCCAGGTGTGGGCGACACAATGACAGATTCAGAAGAGGTAACTGGGCACCAGGCGAGTCAGTCCCTGTCCTGGGCTTTTGAAAGCCAAAGTGGAAATTAACCTGAGAATAACATTTCCCCGGGGCAGTGCCAGGAGGTTGGTTGGTTGAGGCCTGGTCTTCACTAGGAAATTAGGGTCGTATAACTCCGTCGCTCAGAGGTGTGAAAAATCCACCCCTCCGAGTGACGCAGCTCACCCGACCTAACCCCTGGTGTAGACAGCGCTCTCCCATCGACCGGCCGCCTCTCCAAGGTGCATTACCCCTCCCGTCCGCGTGGGCAGCGTCTTCGCTGAAGTGCTACAGCAGCCCAGCTGCAGCGCTTTGAGTCTAGACGAGCCCTGAGTGTGGGGAGCTGGAGACCACACAGGGCAAAGTCCAGCCGGAAAGTTCCTTCCCCACCCCATGCGGATTCTGGCTCCCCCCACACCCCTCTGGCTCCGCCCACATTGAATTCGGACCCCTGTGCTGGCGGAGCTAGAGAGCTCACGTGCAGATAGTGACGGGCATAGCCCATGGCCCGGGCTGCCCCGTGATACAGCGTGTGGGCTCTGGGGTCACTCCCCTCTCCTGGCTTGCAGGAGTCCTTTGTCCGTCTGCCTGATGAGCTCACACTGGAGAACAGCCCCCCCGAGATGACACCCGAACGCCTGCAGCAGGAGATTGAGAAGTGCAAGGTGGGTCCCTGCCCAGGCACTGCAGGTTGAGCGGCTGCTTTCCACGCGCGTCGATGGCGGGATGGGGCAGGGGCTCAGAATGCGCCTACCCGTTCCCGCCGCAGTGTGTGGGTCACGGAGGCCCAGACCCAGGTGATTCTGGGCTGATAGCGCCTGGGGTGGAGCTACGCCCCGTTGCCCACCCGCACGGGACAGACTGGGATTCTGCGGGGTTGAAGTGGCAGTGGGGACGGGGTAGCCTCTGCAGAGCAGCCCAGGAGAGCCTGACCTTCCCTTCGGTGCCTCTCCCAGGAGCGCTGCCAGGCGCTGGAACAAGACCGGCTAGAGCTGGGGATGGCGAAGGAAGCCGCTGAGCAGAAGACACAAGGATTCCAGAGAGAAGCCGAATTCCTCCGTGGGAAACTGGAGAAAGAGACGTCTCTGAGCAGGGAGCTGGAGCCCTCCTCCCAGGCTGGTCCCTTTGCACCCCACCCTCCAGGATGCATTTAGTCTGAGTCTAGTGAACATATCACAGAACCACAGCACAGACTGGCACAACTGGCCACCTCTGCTCAGCAAAGTCCCAGGGCTGGGGTCGCAGGGGGTGGGGGACGGGCAGGGCTGGGGTAGCGGGGGCTGCGAGTGGGGGTGGGGGACGGGCAGGGCTGGGGTCGCTGGGGGCTGCGGGTGGGTGTGAGGCAATAGCAGAGCTGGGTGGGGGACGGGCAGGGCTGGGGTCGCAGGGGGTGGGGGACGGGCAGGGCTGGGGTAGCGGGGGCTGCGAGTGGGGGTGGGGGACAGGCAGGGCTGGGATCGCTGGGGGCTGCGGGTGGGTGTGAGGCAATAGCAGAGCTGGGTGGGGGACGGGCAGGGCTGGGGTGGCGGGGGTGGGGGACGGGCAGGGCTGGGGTCGCAGGGGGTGGGGGACGGGCAGGGCTGGGGTCGCAGGGGCTGACCGCGGGGGTGGGGGAGGGGCAGGGCTGGGGTGGCAGGGGCTGCGAGCGGGGGTGGGGGACGGGCAGGGCTGGGGTCGCAGGGGGTGGGGGATGGGCAGAGCTGGGGTCGCGGGGGCTGCGAGCGGGGGTGGGGGACGGGCAGGGCTGGGGTCGCAGGGGCTGCGAGCGGGGGTGGGGGATGGGCAGGGCTGGGGTCGCAGGGGCTGCGAGCGGGGGTGGGGGATGGGCAGGGCTGGGGTCGCAGGGGCTGTGAGCGGGGGTGGGGGACGGGCAGGGCTGGGGTCGCGGGGGCTGCGAGCAGGGGTGGGGGACGGGCAGGGCTGGAATCATGGGGGGTCCAGTGGCAGAGCTGCTCTGCCCTCCTCTCTGATTTAGCTTTTCCTTCCTTCCTTCCTGAAGGAGCTTTGTCTGGCAAAGGCGGGAAGGGACAAGTTGCTTCAGGAAAAGCAGAAGCTGGAGAAGGAGCTGGAGGAGCTGGAGGAGAGGAGAGTGGCCTGGGAGGAGCAAGCGAAGGTGAGGAAGTTCTCAGCAGGGCCTCCAGCCCCCCGCACATCTGGTGATTGTCACTGGGGGGCCGCTGGGCCTGCCCCGCGGGGGCTGATCCGGCGGGTCTGGGGCAGGCTGCGGTGAGTGAGCTCCACTCCCCTTCTGCTGCTCGGAGGGAGGGTGCACCAGCCCGCGAGTGGCTCTTGTGAGGGGAGACGAACCCATGGGCGCAGGGCCTTGCTTTTACATCTCGGCTGGGAAAATGCCCCCTGCAGCACAGCGCCCCCGGCACTGGGCTCGGCGCTGCCTCGGGGGGGGAGAGCCCTTCAGAAATCCCCAGTGTGCTGTGGCTGGTTGCCCCTTGCAGGGCTCCCGCCCCGATACCGACCCGGCTTAGCTTGGAAGCTCAGATGGTGCCCTGCCCAGGGTGCTCTGGCGGCAGCTTTCCAGGCTTTAGGGACCCGGCACCCTCGGAGCGACACCGTGTGGGGAGCTGAGCTGCAGGCTCTCCGGTGGGGGCTGGTGGGGATGGGCCCCCGCCGTCTCCCCCCTCCCCTCCCTGGGCACAGCACTCCCTCCCGCTGCTTCCCCCAGGCGCCGCCCTCCCTGCCGGACAGAAAGATGTTCTTTAAGGGACACGTGACGGAGGCCGAGGACGTGAACGCACTGGTGGTGGCCCCTCGGATCCAGCGTGCACTACCTGGGGGCTCTGCCCTCCTCACCTTCGAGGAGCCAGAGGGTAGGTGTGTTGCTGCAGCCCAGCCTGCCTCTGGTCAGCGCCTAGCTGGGGGGATGCGCAGCTCCACACACGCTGGCTAAGACGCGCAGCCTGGCACCTGCTTGGGGTCCCTCCCTCAGAGGTGACTGGCCGGGGCCTGAGGCCCCAGCATTCCCCTCGCCAAGGGCCCGTTGTGCTGCTGCCCTTTGCTTCGCCAGACTCTCCCACCACCGGGCTGCAGAGCCTCACGTGCTCCTGGGGGGGGATTCCCTGCCTGGCTTGGCCCTGGCCCAGCCCGCCCCAGAGCCGCCTGCCTGGCGCTCCCCAGGCCTGACTGGTTTCTCCCTCTTTGCAGTTGCCCAGAGGATCCTAGAGATGAAGCAGCACGAGGTGAAGCTGGACGAGAGTGCAGGGTGCGAGGGCCGGGTGCGAGTGCAGGCGGAGCCGGTGGAGCTGCTGCTGCCCTCAGCCCTGGAGGTGAGTGCTGTGCCCATCAGGGGCAGGGAGCCTCTCGCACGCTGGGGGGCTGGGCTGTGCCTGTCGGGTGGGGAGCCATTCGCACACCGGGGGGCTGGGCTGTGCCCATCAGGGGCGGGGAGCCTCTCGCACGCCGGGGGGCTGGGCTGTGCCTGTCAGGGGCGGGGAGCCATTCGCACGCTGGGGGGCTGGGCTGTGCCCGGCAGGGGCGGGGAGCCTCTCGCACGCTGGGGGGCTGGGCTGTGCCCGGCAGGGGCAGGGAGCCTCTTGCATGCTGGGGGGCTGGGCTGTGCCCATCAGGGGCGGGCAGCTTCTCGCATGCTGGGGGGCTGGGCTGCGCCCGGCAGGGAGCCTCTCGCACGCTGGGCCCTGGGCTGTGCCCGGCATGGGCGGGGAGCCTCTCGCACGCTGGGGGGCTGGGCTGCGCCCGGCAGGGGCGGGGAGCCATTCGCACGCTGTGGGGCTGGGCTGCGCCCGGCAGGGGCGGGGAGCCTCTCGCACGCTGGGGGGTTGGGCTGTGCCCGGCAGGGAGCCTCTCGCACGCTGGGGGGTTGGGCTGTGCCCGGCAGGGGTGGGGAGCCTCTTGCACACTGGGGGGCTGGGCTGTGCCCAGCAGGGGCGGGCAGCCTCTCGCACGCTGGGGGGCTGGGCTGTGCCCGGCAGGGAGCCTCTTGCACGCTGGGCCCTGGGCTGTGCCCGGCATGGGCGGGGAGCCTCTCGCACACTGGGGGGCTGGGCTGCGCCCGGCAGGGGCGGGGAGCCTCTCGCACGCTGGGGGGCTGGGCTGCGCCTGGCAGGGGCGGGGAGCCTCTCGCACGCTGGGGGGCTGGGCTGTGCCCGGCAGGGGTGGGGAGCCTCTCGCACGCTGGGGGGCTGGGCTGTGCCCGGCAGGGGCGGGCAGCCTCTCGCATGCTGGGGGGCTGGGCTGTGCCCGGCAGGGAGCCTCTTGCACGCTGGGCCCTGGGCTGTGCCCGGCATGGGCGGGGAGCCTCTCGCACACTGGGGGGCTGGGCTGCGCCCGGCAGGGGCGGGGAGCCTCTCGCACGCTGGGGGGCTGGGCTGCGCCTGGCAGGGGCGGGGAGCCTCTCGCACGCTGGGGGGCTGGGCTGTGCCCGGCAGGGGCAGGGAGCCTCTCGCACGCTGGGGGGCTGGGCTGTGCCCGGCAGGGGCAGGGAGCCTCTCGCACGCTGGGCCCTGGGCTGTGCCTGGCAGGGGTGGGGAACCATTCGCACGCTGGGGGGCTGGGCTGTGCCCGGCAGGGAGCCTCTCGCACGCTGGGCCCTGGGCTGTGCCCGGCAGGGGTGGGGAACCATTCGCACGCTGGGGGGCTGGGCTGTGCCCGGCAGGGAGCCTCTCGCACGCTGGGCCCTGGGCTGTGCCCGGCAGGGGCCGGTTGGCCTCCCCTCATCCTGCAGGGCCGTGTGCCCTGCCGCTGCCTGTTCTCACGGTAGCCGGGCTGTGCTCAGTCCCAGCACAAAGCTCCCCCCATTGGCGCCGGGGCATGAAGCTCCCTGTGCCCTGCCCCCTGCCACGTCCCGGGCAGCCCCGGCCCCTCTCTGCAGGCTGGAGCCATGACGGGCTGGTGCCTGCCCCGCAGATCGAGCTGAAGCTGAGTGACAGGTGCGTCCTGCTGTCCAGCCTGCCCCGCCTGGATCTCTCGGAGGAGCAGCTGCTGGATAAGCTGGAGCTGTTCTTCAGCAAGGCGAAGAACGGGGGCGGTGAGGTGGAGCAGCGGGAGCTGCTGAGGGATTCTGGGCACGTGGTGCTGACCTTTGCGCAGGACGGAGGTAGGTGGGGGCGACGCTGAGAGCCGGGGTGGGGGGCCCTGGAGCTCTCATTCCAGGGAGGGGACAGCTCCCTGCAGCACTGACGTCCCGCTGTGCGTAGCCCGAGTGAGCCGTGTGGGGGAGACGGGGGGGCTCCCGGTTCCCGGAGGCTGCACTGGGCTCGTGGTGCTTGGCGCAGGATTCCTGGGGTGTGCTCGGGCAGCTGCTGCAGGCGCCAGTGCTGGAGCCTGAGCGGCCACTTTCGCCCCCCTGGCACTGGGGAAAGGCTCAGCCTGCGGGTGGGAGCAGGAGCTCAGGGCTTCTCTCTTCACTCGGCAGTGGCGGAGCAGCTAATGAAGAAAGGGCGCATCCAAGTCCCCATTGGGAAGCGGACGTACGAACTCAAAGTGACGCCCTACATGAGTGGACAGATCACAGACCTTCAGGTAGGGGTTGCAAGCCCCTGTGCGCTCCCAGCGTGCTCTGGTGCCACCCCCGGCCACGTGCGAGCCCCAGCGTGCACTGACCGCACCCCCCTAGCGTGCACTGATCCTGATACCCCTCACACGACCCCCGTGTGCACTGACCGCACCCCCTAGCATGCACTGATCCTGATACCCCCACACGACCCCCGTGTGCACTGATCGCACCCCCCTAGCGTGCACTGATCCTGATACCCCCCACACGACTCCCGTGTGCACTGACCGCACCCCCCAGCGTGCACTGATCCTGATACCCCCACGCGACCCCCGTGTGCACTGACCGCACCCCCCCCCCGTGTGCACTGACCGCACCCCCCAGCGTGCACTGATCCTGATACCCCTCACACGACCCCCGTGTGCACTGACCGCACCCCCCTAGCGTGCACTGATCCTGATACCCCTCACACGACCCCCGTGTGCACTGATCGCACCCCCCTAGCGTGCACTGATCCTGATACCCCCCACACGACTCCCGTGTGCACTGACCGCACCCCCCAGTGTGCACTGATCCTGATACCCCCCACACGACCCCCGTGTGCACTGACCGCACCCCCCCCGTGTGCACTGACCGCACCCCCCAGCGTGCACTGATCCTGATACCCCTCACACGACCCCCGTGTGCACTGACCGCACCCCCCTAGCGTGCACTGATCCTGATACCCCTCACACGACCCCCGTGTGCACTGATCGCACCCCCCTAGCGTGCACTGATCCTGATACCCCCCACACGACTCCCGTGTGCACTGACCGCACCCCCCAGTGTGCACTGATCCTGATACCCCCACGCGACCCCCGTGTGCACTGACCGCACCCCCCCCGTGTGCACTGACCGCACCCCCCAGTGTGCACTGATCCTGATACCCCTCACACGACCCCCGTGTGCACTGACCGCACCCCCCTAGCGTGCACTGATCCTGATACCCCCACGCGACCCCCGTGTGCACTGACCGCACCCCCCCCAGCATGCACTGATCCTGATACCCCTCACTCGACACCTGTGTGCACTGACCGCACCCCCCAAGCGTGCACTGATCCTGATACCCCTCACACGACCCCCGTGTGCACTGACCACACCCCCCCAGCGTGCACTGATCCTGAGACCCCTCACACGACCCCCGTGTGCACTGACCGCACCCCCCTAGCGTGCACTGATCCTGATACCCCCACACGACCCCCGTGTGCACGGACCGCACCCCCCAGCGTGCACTGAGCCTGATACCCCCCCACGACCCCCGTGTGCACTGACCGCACCCCCCCAGCGTGCACTGATCCTGATACCCCTCACACGACCCCCGTGTGCACTGACCGCACCCCCCTAGCGTGCACTGATCCTGATACCCCCCACACGACCCCCATGTGCACTGACCGCACCCCCCTAGCGTGCACTGATCCTGATACCCCCACACGCCCCCCGTGTGCACTGACCGCACCCCCCAGCGTGCACTGAGCCTGATACCCCCACACGACCCCCGTGTGCACTGACCGCACCCCCCCAGTGTGCACTGGGCCTGATACCCCTCCCCTCCAGCCCCAGCATACACTGGCACCCCAAGCCTCAGCATACATTGACTGCACCCCCTGTATGAGCCCCAGCGTGCACTGACCCTCCTCACACGACCCCAGCGTGCACTGAGCCTGACCCCCCCTCCCCTCACACGACCCCAGTGTGCACTGAGCCTGACCCCCCTCCCCTCACACGACCCCAGTGTGCACTGAGCCTGACCCCCTCCCCTCACACGACCCCAGCGTGCACTGACCACACACCCCCGGCATGCACTGATCCTGATACCCCTCCCCTCCGCACCAGCGCCAGTGCACACTGACCGTGACCTCCCCCCCAGTGTGCACTGATTCTAACACCCCTCCCCTCTGCACAAGTCCCAGCACATGCTGACACCGCCACTCCTAACCCTAGCACCACTCCCACCCTGGGCGTGAGCCCAGTGCCCATTGTCCCCCCTATGTGCACTGTGCACAAGCCTCTGTGCAGCCCCCCCCCACCCCCGCATGCTCCAGCGCTCACTCGCCCTGGATGCTGAAGGCACAAGGCAGCTGAAAGGGTTGGTGGCCAAGAGCGTGAGCGGGACAGGGGCAGACAGCTCCGTGGGGCAGGGGCTGTCTCGGGTCTGGGTCTGTACAGCACAGAGCACAGTGGGGCCTGGCCCATGCCTGGGCTCCCAGCCCCGTGGAAATACAGATAAGAACAACATTGGGGAGCGGCTGAGACACAGCTGGGGAACCCCTGCTCTGCATTCCCAGCGCTCCCTGCTGCTGGGTCAGACTAGCCGCTCTGCAGGGAGGCTCTGTGCAGAGCTAAGCTGGCGCTGGAGCTTGCCTGGCGAGCAGCAGGCCGGGTTTGTGCCTTTGTGCCCAGGGCGTATGTCACACTCTGCTCTGACTCCTGGGGGGGGGGGGCAGGGGAGTCTCTGTGGTGGTTAATTCCATCAATTGAGATCCCCAGCAGCGGACCCTCTTCTCCCCTGGCTGCTCTCCCTGTAGCTCAGCCAACACCGGGCTGTGCCAGCAGGAGGCAGCGCGCTCTGCAGGGTCACGTCTCTGCTCTCTCCCCCTAGGTCCGTCCGTCCGTCTGTGCCAAGACCGTGCTCCTGTCGGGGATCCCGGACATCTTGGACGAGGAGTCCATGAGGGACGCCCTGGAGATTCACTTCCAGAAGCCCAGCCGAGGCGGGGGCGAGGTGGATGCCCTGGGATACGTGCCAGTGGGGGGGCAGGGACTTGCTGTGTTTGAGGAGGACACGGACTGAAGCTCCTCCGTGGACATTAACCCGAACACGAGACAGTCGGCGCCCAGGGACTGGGCCTGAGCCCACGTGCTCCGTGTAGATTAATCAGGCTCTGATTGGCATTAAAGTCTTTGGGGAGCTGCTCGCGGTCCTTGCCCATGTTCTCAGGGCCGAGTGTGTCTCTACGGTCTTGTGGGGCTGGGCACGAGCAGGAAGGTGAGAGCCATGGGGCGGGAGAACCCCATTTCCGAGCGTCAGCACAGCGGGCAGGCCTGTGGGGCTCTCCACGAAGCCCTGGCTGGCGACGGCACCCGGCATGGTGGACACAGGCATGAAATGGAGTGAAATGAGCAGTGGGTCTCTGCCCACCACACCCAATAGCCTTTACACCCCACTTGGGCGTCTCTTTCCAGCAGGGTGTGGGGCCAGCAGGGTGTAGGGTGAGTTTGGAGCCTGCCAGCGTGAGCTGTGCGGCCGTGCCAGGATGCCCAAGCAAGGGCCTGGGGGGGGGTGCTGCCTGCGGCCCCATCGGTGTTAAAAGCTCATTGGGCCCAGCTTGTCATGCCTGGATGGCCGTGTGGGTGGCATTGGGGGGTATAGGGGCCTGTGGGGAGGATGGGGGCGTCAGTGCAGTGTGGCAGATGCTATGGGGGGGGCAGTGTGTGTGTTTAGGGTAGGGTGACCAGACAGCAAATGTGAAAAGTTGGGATGGGGGGGGGGGAGGGTAAAAGGAGCCTATATAAGAAAAAGACCCAAAAGCAGGACTGTCCCTATACAAAGTCGACATCTGGTCACCCTAGTTTGGGCAAAACCGACGAAGAGTCCAGTGGCACCTTAAAGACTAACAGCTTTATTTGGGCACAAGCTTTCGTGGGTAAAAAACCCCACGTCTTCAGCTGCATCTTCACCCACGAAGGCTTATGCCCAACTGAACCTGTTAGTCTATAAGGTGGCATCGGATGCCTCGTTGTGTTTGCAGCTACAGACTAACATGGCTCCCCCCTGATATTTAGGGGACGAGATAGAGGGAGTGTGTGTGTGTGGGGGGGGGGGGCGATAGCTGGCCCTAAGGTGGGGGTGGGGCCATAGGGGTGTGGAGGGCGGGAACGGGGGGGGAGAGGGCTATAGGGTGCGGCGGGGGGGGGCGCTGTGGGGAGGCGGACGGGGTGAGGCTGGAGGTGGTGATGGGCTATGGGGGATCCTGTGAGTGTGGGGGGGCTGTAGGGGGCAGTCAGAGGTGGGGGAGGCTCTAGGGGTGGCGGCGTTAGGTGCTATGGGGGAATGCCCCCACAAGGGCGCTGGGGGCGTTCAGAGGTGGGGGGGGGCTCTAGCTAACCCGGGGGGGGGGTCTAGGGGTGGTGGCGTTAGGTGCTATGGGAGATGGCCACACACCCAGAGGGTGCGGGGGAGGGGCTGTAGGAGGCATTCAGAGATGGGGGGGGGCTCTAGCTGACCGGGGTGGGGTCTAGGGGTGGTGGCATAAGGTGCTATGGGAGACGGACCCCATTCCCTGCCCTGGGTCTGGACCTGTTACCTCAGATGACCCCATTACTTCTTCAGTGACCTCACATAACCCCATTTGCTCTTCTGGATCTGAGTCTGCGTCCTCAGATAACCCCATTACTTGTCCAGTGTCCTCAGATGACCCCAGATAACCCCATTACTCTTCAGTGACCTCACATGACCCCATTTGCTCGTCTGGAGCTGAGTCTGTGACCTCAGATAAACCCATTACTTGTCCAGTGTCCTCAGATGACCCCTGTTACCTCAGACGACCCCATTACTTCTTCAGTGACCTCACATGACCCCATTTGCTCTTCTGGATCTGAATCTATGTCCTCAGATAACCCCATTATTTGTCCAGTGTCCTCAGATGACCCCATGACTTCTTCAGTGACCTCACATGACCCCATTTGCTCTTCTGGAGCTGAGTCTGTGTCCTCAGATGACCCCATGACTTCTTCAGTGACCTCACATGACCCAATTTGCTCTTCTGGTTCTGAGTCTGTGACCTCAGATAACCCCATTACTTGTCCAGTGTCCTCAGATGACCCCTGTTACCTCAGATGACCCCATTACTTCTTCAGTGACCTCACATGACCCAATTTGCTCTTCTGGTTCTGAGTCTGTGACCTCAGATAACCCCATTACTTGTCCAGTGTCCTCAGATGACCCGTTACCTCAGATGACCCCATTACTTCTTCAGTGACCTCACATAACCCCCATTTGCTCTTCTGGATCTGAATCTGTGTCCTCAGATAACCCCATTACTTCTCCAGTGTCCTCAGATGACCCCTGTTACCTCAGACGACCCCATTACTTCTTCACTGACCTCGCATGACCCCATTTGCTCTTCCGGATCTGAATCTGTGTCCTCAGATAACCCCATTACTTCTCCAGTGTCCTCAGATGACCCCATTACTCTTCAGTGACCTCACATGACCCCATTTGCTCTTCCGGATTTGAATCTGTGTCCTCAGATAACCCCATTACTTGTCCAGTGTCCTCAGATGACCCCATTACTTCTTCAGTGACCTCACATGACCCCATTTGCTCTTCTGGCTCTGAGTCTGTGACCTCAGATAACCCCATTACTTGTCCAGTGTCCTCAGATGACCCCTGTTACCTCAGATGACCCCATAACTTCTTCAGTGACCTCACATGACCCCATTTGCTCTTCTGGCTCTGAATCTGTGTCCTCAGATAACCCCATTACTTCTCCAGTGTCCTCAGATGACCCCAGTTACCTCAGATGACCCCCATTACTCTTCAGTGACCTCACATGACCCCATTTGCTCGTCTGGAGCTGAGTCTGTGACCTCAGATGACCCCATTACTAGTCCAGTGTCCTCAGATGACCCCATTCCCTCCCCTGGGTTCTGGACCTGTTACCTCAGATGACCCCATTACTTCTTCAGTGACCTCACATGACCCCATTTGCTCTTCTGGATCTGAATCTGTGTCCTCAGATAACCCCATTACTTCTCCAGTGTCCTCAGATGACCCCTGTTACCTCAGATGACCCCATTACTTCTTCAGTGACCTCACATGACCCCATTTGCTCTTCTGGATCTGAATCTGTGTCCTCAGATAACCCCATTACTTCTCCAGTGTCCTCAGATGACCCCAGTTACCTCAGATGACCCCCATTACTTCTTCAGTGATCTCACATGACCCCATTTGCTCTTCTGGATCTGAGTCTGTGACCTCAGATAACCCCATTACTTGTCCAGTGTCCTCAGATGAACCCTGTTACCTCAGATGACCCCATTACTTCTTCAGTGACCTCACATGACCCCATTTGCTCTTCCGGATCTGAATCTGTGTCCTCAGATAACCCCATTACTTCTCCAGTGTCCTCAGATGACCCCATTACCTGCCCTGGATTCTGGACCTGTTACCTCAGATAACCCCATTACTTCTCCAGTGTCCTCAGATGACCCCTGTTACCTCAGACGACCCCATTACTTCTTCACTGACCTCTCATGACCCCATTTGCTCTTCCGGATCTGAATCTGTGTCCTCAGATAACCCCATTACTTCTCCAGTGTCCTCAGATGACCCCATTACTCTTCAGTGACCTCACATGACCCGATTTGCTCTTCCGGATCTGAATCTGTGTCCTCAGATAACCCCATTACTTCTCCAGTGTCCTCAGATGACCCCATTACTCTTCAGTGACCTCACATGACCCCATTTGCTCTTCCGGATCTGAATCTGTGTCCTCAGATGACCCCATTACTTGTCCAGTGTCCTCAGATGACCCCATTACCTGCCCTGGATTCTGGACCTGTTACCTCAGATAACCCCATTACTTGTCCAGTGTCCTCAGATTACCCCTGTTACCTCAGATGACCCCATTACTTCTTCACTGACCTCTCAGGACCCCATTTGCTCTTCCGGATCTGAATCTGTGTCCTCAGATAACCCCATTACTTCTCCAGTGTCCTCAGATGACCCCATTACTCTTCAGTGACCTCACATGACCCCATTTGCTCTTCCGGATCTGAATCTGTGTCCTCAGATAACCCCATTACTTCTCCAGTGTCCTCAGATGACGCCATTACTCTTCAGTGACCTCACATGACCCCATTTGCTCTTCTGGATCTGAATCTGTGTCCTCAGATAACCCCATTACTTGTCCAGTGTCCTCAGATGACCCCTGTTACCTCAGATGACCCCATTACTTCTTCAGTGACCTCACATGACCCCATTTGCTCTTCTGGATCTGAATCTGTGTCCTCAGATAACCTCATTACTTGTCCAGTGTCCTCAGATGACCCCCATTACCTGCCCTAGGTCTGGACCTGTTACCTCAGACGACCCTCATTACTTCTTCAGTGACCTCACATGACCCCATTTGCTCTGCTGGATCTGAGTCTGTGACCTCAGATAACCCCATTAACTCTCCAGTGACCTCAGATGACCCCAATTGCTCTCCTGGGTCTCGGCCTGTGACCTCAGATGCTATGGGGGGGGCAGTGTGTGTGTTTAGGGTAGGGTGACCAGACAGCAAATGTGAAAAGTTGGGATGGGGGTGGGGGGGGGGGTAAAAGGAGCCTATATAAGAAAAAGACCCCAAAAGCAGGACTGTCCCTATAAAAAGTCGACATCTGGTCACCCTAGTTTGGGCAAAACCGACGAAGAGTCCAGTGGCACCTTAAAGACTAACAGCTTTATTTGGGCACAAGCTTTCGTGGGTAAAAAACCCCACGTCTTCAGCTGCATCTTCACCCACGAAGGCTTATGCCCAACTGAACCTGTTAGTCTATAAGGTGGCATCGGATGCCTCATTGTGTTTGCGGCTACAGACTAACATGGCTCCCCCCTGATATTTAGGGGACGAGATAGAGGGAGTGTGTGTGTGTGTGTGGGGGCGATAGCTGGCCCTAAGGTGGGGGTGGGGCCATAGGGGTGTGGAGGGCGGGAACGGGGGGGGAGAGGGCTATAGGGTGCGGCGGGGGGGCGCTGTGGGGGGGCGGACGGGGTGAGGCTGGAGGTGGTGATGGGCTATGGGGGATCCTGTGAGTGTGGGGGGGGGGCTGTAGGGGGCGGTCAGAGGTGGGGGGGGCTCTAGGGGTGGCGGTGTTAGGTGCTATGGGGGACGGACACACACCCAGAGGGCGCGGGGGGGCTGTAGGAGGCGTTCAGAGGCGGGGGGGGGCTCTAGCTGACCGGGGGGGGCTCTACGGGTGGCGGCGTTAGGTGCTACGGGGGACGGACACACCCACAGGGCGGGGGGGGGGGGCTGTAGGAGCGAGGGGGGGCGGGGCGGCTCCTCCCGGACTTTCACTTTCGTTTCCCCGCCGCGGCGGCTGGGCCGGAGCCGGGAGCGGAGCCCGCAGGTATCGGGGCCGGTGCGGGAAGGGGCCCCGAGTTCACCCCACACAGGTGGGCAGCCCCCCCCCCGGGTGTACACACAGCCCCGCCCCCCTGCGGTGCCCCATAGCCCCCCCCGCCCCGGGGCCTCGTGCGCAATGGGGGGGTGGGGGAGTTACTGGCCCGGTCCTGCCCCCCCACACGCTGTGCGCGCCGTCCCGGGGGGGGCTGGAACTTGGGATCCCCCCCCGCTCGGAGCACTAATAACCAACAGCAGACACCGGATTTCCAGCCCCCCCCATTGTTCCTGTGCCCAAGATGCGGCCCCCGCCCCCGCCTCCGGGAGCATCGTCCCTCCCTGGCTCCAGCCCAGCCGCTGCTGCCCCCACCAGCCCCACGGGCTCAGGCGGTGCCCCCTGCTCCAGGCAGGCCTGGGGGGCTGGGCCTGCCCTTCGCCAGCCCCCCCACGCTGCCAGGACGTGGGGAGTCGGGGCCGGCCTGCCCTGGAGCAGAGCCCGGCCCCCGCCCGGCTCCCTGGCAGCAGGTGGGGACCCAGTTACTGGGGCTGGGATCTGGCCCTGGGCACTGTGGGTCTGGGCCCTGGTGCCTGCGTGGAGACCCAGGGGGCCCCTGGCTCCAGTTGCACAACCAGGGGCCAGAGTCGGCCGCTCGCTGGACACGGCCCGGCCCGGGCGGGTGTGGGGGGGAGCTGGTGCCTAAGCTGGTGCCATTTCTACCCACGCCTCTTTCAGGGCAGCACTTTCAGTCCCTGCCCGTCAGGCCGGCAGCACCCAGACAGCGAGAGCAGAATGAGGCCCATCTGCTTGCCCCAGGGCTGCCTTGTTCACACAGCGTCTGGCCCCCCGCGCCCCTTGGGGAATCCCTGCAGAGACAGGGGCCATGCAGGCCAGGGCCAAAGTGGCAGTTGGCTGCCGCCGTCGCCTCCTGCAGCCCAGTGTCTCTTGCCTCCTCGCTGCTGCTGTTTTGCGAAGAGCCTGGAAAGCCCAGAGGCAGCTGTTCGCAACGCCGCAGAGCTCGGGGGGGCCCTGCTGCTGCTACCTTCCCTGCTGAAAAATTCAACAGCTTGTTTAAATATTAAACCTTCCCGGCCTTGTTATTGACTGACTGAGGCGCCCCTGGCGCGCGTGCTCAGGCTGGGCCTGTGACACAGGAACCCTGGTGATGTGGACACCTGGACTCCTGGGGGCAGGTGGGGGACCCTAGGCCCATTTCCCCCTGGGGACTGCAGGGATAGCAGCTGTATAAAGACCCTAGCGAGACCCTGGCTCTAACGCAGCTGGTATGGTAGCAGCTCAGTCCCCCCAGCTCCGCCGCAAACCCCTGAGCAGGGCGCGAGTCTGCTCCTCCCAGCTTAATGAGAATTTGCAGGAACAGAGGGTCCCCCTCCCCGAGGCCTAATAAATATTTATGGTGTGTGCAGCTGCATCTTTGCATGTTAAGTGGAAGCTCATGAATAATCCAAGATTTCAGCCCCTCTGCTTGCGGATGAGCAGAGAAATGATAGGTGGGCTCGGACCACAGCCCCTGGAGCCCTTAGCCGAGACTGAGCATTGTCCTGCCGGCGGTGCCTTTCCAAAGAGTGGCTCTGATGTGTGTTCAGGGGGGCAGGGCAGCAAGGCTGCATTATTCAGTTGGCCTCATGCAGCTGGCGAACTAGGGGGCGCTGCTTGGGGCCTGCAGAGTTTGGCCATTCTATTGCTCGCTGCAAGAGAGAGTCAATGCCACCCCTGGCGGAGGTTTGGCCGCCGTGGCAGGAGCTTCGAAGCCAGAAAAAACAGGCTGGAACGTTCGGGCTCCCTGGAGAAAAGAGCAGCTGAGCTACAAATCCCACAGAGACCTCAGTTTCCTGTGGGGCAAATGGGGCCTTGGGGGAGGAACATCTTCCTCCAGGCATGAGAGCTCCCCCGTCTGACCCCCCATCTGCAGCAAGTGCCTTGGGCAGAGGCTGTTGTCCGGCACAGGCTGGAGGGAGGCACAAGGCCACGCTCAGCTGTGCTCCAGTGACAGGGGGATGGTGGTTTCTTCCTGATTCCCCGTGGGCTCTGCTCCCAGTGAGTGCCACGCGGTGACGGGACGGGCTTCACGCGAGGTGAGCTAGGGCTGCCCAGGTTTCCCCTGGGTGGTAACAGGCTTTGTCTGCGGATCCAGACGTGCTTTGCAAATGCTCCTGCATTCAGCTGCACAAGCCCGATTCCTTGTGGAAGTGGAGAAACTGAGTCACAGAGAGGGGCGGTGACCTAGCCGCAGGGAGGAGCGTGGCATCAATTATTTGCTAGGCAGGGCACATGCACCAGAACAGAACCCAGGTCTCCTGCCTGCGAGCCCAGCTCCCTGGCTCCAGAGCGGAGCGGGCAGCCCACGAGCCCTGGCAGGTGGGCTGGGAGCTTTGCTTGCTGGCTTACCTCTGTGCTCCTTCCCTGCAGGAGGGCCGGCAGCATGGCTGGGCGCACAGTGCGCGTGGGGGGGATCCCAACAGACCTCCCGCCAGAGAGAGTCGCCGACAAGCTCACCATCCACTTCCTGCGCGCCCGCAACGGCGGCGGAGAGATCGCAGACATCGCGCTGCTCGCTGGCCCCCCGGCCTGCGCCCTCGTCACCTTTGAGGAAGCGGGAGGTAACGCAGGGGGCTCGCGCCAGCCAGCACTTGTGTCCTGGGGCCACGGGGGCAGCCCAAGAAGCTCCACCTAGGGGCCTAGAGGCCAGGGCACCCCCTGCGGCATTGGGCCCCCCAGCCTGGAGGGCAGCTGGTGGAATTCCCAGCCTCCAACAAGGGGCTGCCCCAGGAAAGCGGTGGGGGAGAGGGAGGAATAAGGATCCCGCTCTGGCCCTTGTCTGGCTGGGGAGCCCAGCGGCACAGCCCAGGGCAGGGTGCAGCCACTGACACGTGTCTATTGCTTTGCTCGGCTTAGTGGCTCAGAGGGTCCTGGAGGTGGAGAACCACGTTTTGTTGGTCGGTGGAAAGACGTACCCGCTGACAGTGACAGCGCATGCGGCCGAGCTGAGCCCTGACGAGGTAACGGGCGGGATCGGGCGGGCAGCCCCCCCCTCGGCTGCATACACTCCTCCCCGTGGGCCCCCCCCCCCCCCCCGGCACCCAGAACATCGCACCTGCCATAGATACGCAGGGAGGAGACTCTGCTAATCCCGTTAATCAGAGTTGAAGCAAACTCGCTTTATTTGTATTCAAGTGAGGATTTAAAAGGGTTTTTGCTGATAACGCACCCGAGTCAGGGCCCAGTTTTACGCTTGGTCAGTCTGCATTTGTAGCTGTCCAAGCGCAGAGGGAATAGCAGCGGGGGGAGATGGGGGGGTTCGTTAAGCCCAGCTAGCTGCTCCCACATGGCCAGGCAGGGACTTCTGTTAATTTCTCTGCCACTTCATGAGCCAGGAAAGCAGGCAATTTCCCTCGAGGGCGTTTAGGGGAGGCGCTGGTGTCAGAGGCCGTGAGGTAATTCTGCCCTTCCTCTCATTTCATGATGCTGGTGCAGCTGCCAGCTCTGGGCTTTGGTACTCGTGAAAACAAGCTCAGCCGTCAGAGCCTGCTGTCTGTGACATCACAGTCATCTCCATGGCAACTACGTATGATGTCAGAGACAGGCAGCCTAATGCCTGCTAGGGACACTGCAGCCAGAGCAGAGGGGGTGGGAGGCGGCTGAGATACTGGCACGATGCTAGCAATAGAAACGGGAAGAGGGGATCCCTGGGCTCGGGCTGCTTGCCGAGCTCGCTGCGCACATGGGAGATGCGGTGGCTGTATTAAAGTCACACTCGGCGCCACTCCCTGCTCCCAGCAGGCAACACCCTGTGCACCAAGCCCTTTGTACCGCGTGTGGAGGGGAAGTTCTGCTCCAGGCCGCTGGCTCTGTCAGGCCTGACCGCATGGCCCTCCCACATTAATCGCTGCCCGACGCTACAGCTCTCTGCCTGGCTCCATGCACCCCCGCCAGGGCACGCCCTCTCCGTCTCCATGGGCAGCGATTGCCGCACGAAGCTACACTAGGTTTGTTTGCCTGCCCTTGGGGAGAGCAAACACAGGGTGGAAGGGAAGGTGGGGGCGCTTGGCACTTGGCCTTGAAGTGACCCTGGGAGCCGCGGTGAGATAGTGTGTGCAGCTGCCGTTGTCCTCATGATGGCAGGGTGGTGGAGTGGGGCCTGTCGGGGGTCGTCTCCCTCCTGCAGGGGGGCTGTTTACCGTCAGTCACTGCCCTCTGACTCCTCTGGTCCTGTCCCCCCAGATCTTCGTGCGCGTTTGTATGATCATCGACTACGGGAGGCTCCTGGATGGCAAAACCCTCCTGAGAAGCCTGCGCAAACGTTACGGCGCCGTGCAGTTCAGCTTCGACCCTAAGGAGACGCTGTGCACGGTCAAGGGGCCGTTCACAGAGCTGCAGGCCTTCAGCAAGGAGCTGCTGAGGAGCCAGCAAGCTGGAGAGGCCCCCCCAGAGGGAGTCAGCCACCCCGCCACAGGCACAGGGGTGTCCGCTTCCCAGCAGAGGCCCAGCTCCCCCTTGCCAGAGCCCAGGGTGGAGAAGCAGCCAAGTCCGGGCCACGTGCACGAGGAGGCGTCTGAGCCCCGGTTGCACAGGGACCCTGTGGACGGAGAAGCTGTGGAGCAGCTGGAGGACTTCTCCCTGGTGATGGACGCAGATATCTACCTGTACATGCAGAAGTTCTGCAGTGACAAGTACCAGCGGGTGCTGCACCAGCACCAGGTCGACGTGGTGGACGTCAGCAGCGACGGCATCGCCATTCTCTACCTCCAGGCCTCCTCCAAGAACACAGGGGACATCAGCTCCGTGGTGCAAGCCCGCCTGGCGCTGCTGCACCTCTATCAGCAGCTGGAAGCCAGTCTGCGCAAGGAGAAGATCAGCAAGGGGGAGCTGAGCAGTGACATGCGGTCTCAGAGGGCCTTGCTAGGGGACCTGCAGAAACTCTGCCCCCTGCTCCTTTGTCACGAAGACGAGCGACATCTCTATCTCATCGGGAATCTGGTCGATGTCTCCCAGGCCAAACAATACATCCAAGATCGAAGTCCTGGGAGAACAGCCACAGCCGGCCTCAGGACGTCCAACGGCTCCCTGGCCACATACACAGCCGCTCTTCATGGAGGGGATGCCAGACTGGGCAAGCCTGAACCCACGGTGGATCCTTCACCCCCAAGACTGAGCTCTGGCAAGTTTGAGTTTAAAGGTGAACACAAGCTAGCCGCCAATTTCAGCTTCCTAAAGCACGACGCGGCTCTTTCCAGTGCACGGCCCTCGCTGGATCGCAGCTCCCTGTTCATGGAGCAGATGCAGCTTTCTGGCAGCTGGTTAAAGGAAGCTGGTGCCCCGGGCCAGAACGATCCAGCACCACCGAGCGGTCAGCACCACCTGCCTGTCTCTGCAACCATCACTGGGCCAGCGGCAGAGGTTCAGCAGAGGGAGCTGAAGGATTGGGACCGAAGGAAGGGGGCCCCCCTGCTCTTGAGACCCAAGACGCCATCTCTGTTTGCTGGAGGCAAAGCAAGCAGCACTTTGCAGAGTCTCGGGGTCTGGAAAAGCCCTGGTCCCGTAAAGCCTCAGCTCATTAGCAGCGCGTCTAGTGCCTTCAAATCCTTGAGCCTTTTCGATACCACGGGGACCTGTTCAGCACTAGATTCCAAACCGCCCGAGTCTAGCGCCCCGCTGAGACGCTCCAATAGTTTCTCCATTCCAAAGTCTAAGGCAAGCGACACGCCCAGAGACCCCAGCAGGGTCAGCGAGGAGATCAGCATGGATCCTGTGCAGTGGGCTTATTTGAAAGAGATTCATGGCTCTGCTATTGACGGGCTGTGCAGGGAGGGAGGTGTCCTGCTCGCAGAGCGCAGCAGCAAAGGCTGCACCGTGCTGACGCTCACAGCTGAGGACAGGACAAAGCTCCTCCAAGCCAGGTGGAAGATGGAGGCTCTGTGCCAGACGGTGTGTCCTGCTCTCGTGTGCCAGAGCCTGAGCTACTCCGAACTCGATGTGGAGGGGCCCAGCGACGAGGCTTTGAATGAGCTGTGCAGCCTCTTGAAAGGATGCTCTGCCCAGGTCAGAGTCAGCAAAGACAGGTACAAACTGCATCTCATGTGCCCCAAGGAAACACTGCTGAGCGTCAATGAGGCCTTCCAGAGATTCTCTGCCAGGAGGCGAAGTGCTCTGACACTTTCTTCCCCATCTCCGGGGCTGGAGGGATCTCCGGCCGAGGAGTATCCAAGCCCCACGCAGCAGGTGAAAACCCAGGACCCAGCGCTGGCTGCCGAATATCACCATGGCCGGGAGGGACTGCAGCAGCTGGAGGTTAGCAGCACAGCCAGCCGGTCTGACGTTTCGGAGAGCGCCTCCCAGCTGGATGGGCCCGGGTGGAATGGCACGAGAACCAGCAGCTACCAGCAGGCGCTGGGGCAGGAGGACCCAAGTTACCCCAGCGACTCACAGGATGCGAGTGGCAGTGGCCTCCTTGATGCCAGCTTGGCAGGCAGGCAGAGCCTCAGCCCAGGGGACCCCCAGGAGTTGCAGAAGGGGGAGAGGCCAGCTGGAGAGCCCGAGATGGCCAGGATAAAGCGGGTCCTGCCTGACAGATTCCAGTTCGCAAGAGACAAGAGCCGAGGAGGCCCCAGTGAGGCGGGGGGAAGCCCGAGGCCCCCTGCTCATGCAGCAGACGGCCCCCCGCAGTCCTTGCCCATCTGGCTCTTTAGCTCTGGGACTGTCCTGCCAGCTCGGGCTGCAGAACGAGCCCCCAAGCCAGGCCAGGGGGACCCAGCAGGAGATGGGGACTCACAGGAGACGGCGATTTCGGAGCTGGAGCTAAGAGGTCCCAGCCCTGGGCAGGGAGCCCACGAGCACAAGCTTGGGAGGTGTGATGCATGCCAGAGCTCGTGCACAGCGACCTGCCGCGCCCAGTGCGGCCACGCTCTGTGCCGGACTTGTTTTGCAGCCGAAGACACGCACCCAGCCTGCTGCGGCTCCCCCAAGAGCGCCAGGGCTATTAAAGGGACGTTCAAGGTGGTGACTCTGTCCCAGAGCCTGCCCGGCTACTTTCGAGACCCAACGCTCAAGATCGTCTACGACATCCCTGACGGTGTGCAGGAGGTAGGTAGCCAGGCCACACACAGAGTCTCACACCAGGGCCTTTCCAGCCCCCTAATTATGGGACTTGGGGTAATGCCTAGGCATCCTGGTCGGAAGCCAGGGCCCCGCTGTGCTGGGCACTGCCCACGCAGAACAGAGTCCCTGCCCCAGAGAGCTGAGGCAGGTGGATAACACAGGCAGAAGGGGAGCACGGGTGCCAGCTGGGAATGAGCTGTAGTCCAAGCACACCCATAAAGAACAGAATTATGACCCAGATGAACACGATTTGTTGAGGAAGCATCAACATGGCATTTGAAAAGGGACATCAGGCCTCCCCAGTCTGTTCGAATTCTCTGAGGGGTCAACAAGCATGTGGACAAGGGGGATCCAGGGCTATAGTGTACATGGACTTTCAGAAAGCTTTTCACAAGGGCCCTCAGCAAAGGCTCTTCGGCAATGTAAGAAGTCCTGGGAGACGAGGGAAGGTTCTTTCATGGGTCGGTAACTGGTTAAAAGACAGGGAACAAAGGGGAGGACCAAATGGCCAGTTTTCACAGTGGACAGTGGTAAATAGTGGGGTCCCCCCGGGATCTGTACTGGGAGCAGGGCTGTTCAACAGAGTCATAAATGAGCTGGAAAAGGGGGTAAACAGGAAGGTGCCAAAGTTTGCAGATGATATAAAATTACTCAAGATAGTTAAGTTCAAAGCTGCCTGCCGAGAGTTACGAAGGGATCTCACTAAACTGGGTGACTGGGCAATGAACTGGCAGCTGAAATTCAGTGTTGCTAAGTGCAAAGTAACGCACATTGGAAAACATAATCCCAGCTATACTTACAAAATGATGCAGTCTAAATTTGCTGTTGCCACTAAGAAAGAGATCTTAGAGTCATCATAGATAATGCGTCTCTAGAACATCTGCTCAATGACTGCAGCAGCAGTCGAAAAAGCTAACTGCGTGTTGGGAACCATTAGGAAAGGGATAGATAATAAGACAGTAAATATCATAATGCAACTATATAAATCCATGGTACGCCCACAACTTGAATACTGCGTGCAGATCTGGCTCCCAAATCTCTGAACAGATATATTAGAATTGGAAGAGGCACAGAGAAGGGCAACAAAAATGATTAAGTCTGTGGAACAGCTTCTATATGAGGAGAGATTGAAAAGATTAATACTGTTCAGCTTGGAAAAGAGACGACTTGGGGGGGATACGATAGAGAGCCATAAAATCATGACTGGTGTGGAGAAAGTGAAGAGGGAAGTGCTGTTTACCCCTTCACATAACACAAGAACCAGGGGTCACCCAATAAACTTACTAGGCAATGGGTTTACAAACATAAGGAAGTATTTTCTTTACACAACGCACAGTCAACCTGTGGAACTCATTGCCAGGAGATGTTGTGAAGGTCAAAACTATAACCAGGTTCAAAAAAGAATTGATAAGTTCACTGAGGACAGGTCCATCAATAGCTATTAGCCAAGCTGGGCAGGGGCGCAGCCCCATGATCTGGGTGTCCCTAACCCTCTCACTGCCAGAAGCCGGGACTGGGCGAGGGGACGGATCACTCAGTGATTGCCCTGCTCTGTTCATTCCCTCTGGGGAACCTGGCACCGCTCACTATCAGGGCCAGGGATACTGGGCTGGATGGACCATTGGTCTGACCCAGCCTGGCCGTTCCGAGGTTCTCTCGCTTGTTGCAGGCACAGCAGCAGAGGGGAGTTGAATGAGGCAGTTACACTGTTCATCTCTGGCTGACGGGGGCTCTGGCTTTTCCCACGTCCCCTCCCAAGCCAGCAAGAGCCCAGAGCAGTCCCCTCCCCCAGTGCACCCCAGGGCTGAGGCACTGCAGAGAGAAGTGACCAAGAAGGGAGCCACAGGGGAGTCGGGTTTTTGTGTAGAAGTGCTGAGCAGGGGGGTTGTGAGCGTGACCCAGCGTAGGAAACGCCACAAACGGCTCCCACTAGCAGCCTCCTCTCGCTCCTGCTCCTGCTCACTAGCCCGCGCTCCCGGCTCGCTCCTTGGCCAGGGCAGGGGCTGGGTCCCACAAACTGACCCTGCCTTCCCAGCCAGGGGAGCGTGACCCTGGCAGGCGACGAAACCTGCCTGGCCTCCCAGCAGGCAAACCTGAGAGCAGCCCTGTCCCAGCAGCACAAAATCCTGCTCAGGGCTGATTTTACGACTTCCTTCCTTCTCCCCTCCTCCACGTCGCCATTTAAAGGCTGGAGACCCCCGACCCGGGAGACCGTACAGGGGTGGCCGCTTCCAGGCCTTCCTGCCCGACAACAGGGAGGGGAAGAAGACGTCTCAGCTGCTGCAGAAAGCGTTTGAGCAGGGCCTGACCTTCCAGATCCAGTCCTGTGACGGGGAGGAGAGAGTGATGTGGCACCTCATCCCCCACAAAACCTCTTTCGACAAGGGCAAGGCCAGGTACGGAGCGGTGCTGGTGGGGTTTGGACGGGGTCTGGGGCCCCGGCGGCCTCTGGCCTGTTAGCTCTTGGCCTAGGAGGGAGAGGAACAGGGCCTGGCCCTAGATGCCTGGGTGCTGTGCTGTATCCACGCTTGGTGTGCAGGCACCGGCCAGAGCCCAGCAACCCAACGCTGCAGCCGGCCTTGGAGCGAAGCCGCCAGTGTGCAACACGCACCATGCCCAGGAATTGTCTGAGCCCCCCAGCTGCTTCCATGCCCTGGCTCGGGAGGGCAGAGCCTCTCTTACCCTGGCGGGCGGGGCTGCAGCAGCCACTTTGTTGGAGAAGAAATGAATGAGCAAGAGCAGCATCCAAATGCCATTTTAAATGTTTCTTGCTACTCCATCCCCACGGGCCGTTTTCCACCTCTGCAAGGCAGGGCCCCGTGAGACACTAGCGAAGAGCAATTCCTGCACCAGACCTAGGCCGCCTCTTGCTCCGGGGCTGGAAGCGTGGGTGGCCAAGCTCTGAGAGGTTCCCTCTGTGGCTCCCTCCCCATCTGGGAAATGGGGTGTGTGGGGGAACAGGGAGAGATGCCCCCTACTTCCTGCGGTCGTTGGGAGGGGGAGCGTTTGGAACGTGCTCTGAGCGTTACCAGTGGGGCTGCTGCCTCACGCCTCTTCCTCTCCCCTGGCAGGAATGGCTACCCGGATTCCCAGTACCTCCGCGAGGTCAGCGCTCTGCTGAGAAACTTGGGCATCGAGTGAAACTCCCAGTGCTGAGCTGCCAAAAGCCGCTCCCTCTCTGCCACCCTCCAGTCCCAGCCGGGCTCAGCCCAGCTGGCACAAGCCACGTTCAGTACTGAGCCGCTCAGGACAGTGCCGGTTTTTCGCTGCGTGGGCTTCACCTCCACCGCACCCTTTGCTAGCCAGGAATTCCTGTGCCAAGTGTGACGTGCACTGAGAACCGAGACGTCCAGCGGCAGCGTCTCACCAGCACCCGCCCTCGCTCTTGCTGAGTGGAAGTAAAACCTGCCACAGCTCCAGCTCCCGCTTGGATTTAGCTTGTTAACCAGCCGCAGCTCCTAGCACAGCTGGTTTCGGCATCAGTGAACAACGAGCATTATAGGCTGAGCCATCCCCAGCTTCCAGCCTGATGCCAATCTCCAGTGGAGACACGTCTGGTCAACCTGGGACATCCCAGTTCTGCCTTTGGAGGACTGGGAGCTGCTCATCTTTCTAGTGTTCAGTGCTTCTGGAATAGCACTTGTTAACTTGGGCGTTTCATTCCTTGGACAGACAGTCCGGAGCTCCCGTCCCATCCCCAGCGCCTGTTCCAGGGAGGGCAGGGAGCTCTCTGGAGGAGCATCACTAACCTTTCTGCTTCTAATGCACGTCTAGCCCTGTGGGCCCAGAGCCCAGAGCCGCAGTGCTCGAGGGAGCCCAGCGTTACACAGTCACTGTTACTTTGCATTCCATGTAGTTGGTGGAGAATCCCAAATAAACGAGTCTCATTCCCCACCCTGTTCAGTCGGGCTTGGCCCTGGCTCGGGCTGGGAGCCTCAAAATGCCCCCGTTTTGGTCACAGGCAGGTATAGCAACAACTGGCTCTAGGCTGCATAGCAGCGGCTGCTGCTTCCAGAGCAGAGTGAAGTGGCTGCAGCCCCTCTGCAGAGGCCGGGCTTTCTCGAGTAGCTTTTTATGGGAATGTGACGGTGCATTTAAGGCTCCAAACACACACTTGGTGCTGATACCAAGGGGGGCAGGGCTGACGTGAACCCTTACAAAGCAGCTGAGATCCTTGTTACATTTCACACCAGGTGTCCAGTGCTGCTGCTCAAAAGCCCCGTGCAAAATCTGCTCCCTGTAATTACAGTGATAGGAGTGCGCCCGTGGCCAGAGCTTGGGGTGAAGGTCTCCTTTTAGCCACAGCACCAGCTCCCCACACTCCTGGCCAGCAAGGCTCCCCTCTGAAGCAGGGAGGCTGCCATTGGGCCAAGAGGGGACTTCACACGCCATTCAGTTCTTGAGCCTGCTGGGAAAGTGACAAGCATGATTGGGTCCGAGCACTGCAGCCCTGGAACTTGTGTCACAGAACAGCTCCCTGCCGTGGGGTGGCAGCTGGGAGGGGAGAGAGCCTGTCACTGCAGAGACAAGCACCCTCGGTCGCTCGCTCGTGCGTTACCGCACTGGGACAGAGCTTGGACCAACAGTTAGAGCTCTAAGGTGAAGGGCTGGGGGTGACAAGCGTCCTTACGAATATTTAGTCAGGCACCAAGATCCTCTTCAGCCGGCTCTGTGGGCTCAGGCTCCTCTTTCAGACCCAGCACATTCTTCCAGAGGAGGGGAGGCACCTGGTTTATAATCAGCCCCACAAAAGGGAAGTGGGGTGGGGAGGTTCAAGCCTGCCTAGAGCATGTTTCCGGGGCTGCTTAGCATTCACACCAGCAGAGAAGCAGCCGGGTAGTTGTACGTGTGTTCTCTAACATCGCTTTATGCTCCCACGGTAAGTTTCTTTTAACAAGGGGTGACAATTGTACCCATCCAGGTTCTGCTGTGCGGGTCACCACAGGGCCTGACAAGAGCTCGCCCTGCTCCCGTTGCAGGGTTCTCCCATTCACTTTTCAGCTAGCCACACTGCTGCTAAATCCACTACCCCCCATTGCAAGCATGGCCCAATGGCTGTTTGAAACACCTAGGGTAGGTCTTGAAGCTTCCCGCCTTGGCTCCTCTGCCAATGTTACTGATCTGAATTATTGACAGACTGGGGAGCATTTATTGTTCCCAGATTTCTTCGGTGACATGAACGAGCAGGAGACGGATGGGACAGGGACCTGCCCGGGTCTGACAAAGGGAACCACAGATAGATTGCTAGGCCGCTGACAAACCCATGAACCTTTGCTTTATGCTTAACCCAAACGTCGTCACAAGCAGAGAAACAGGCCAGCGAGGGTTTTGTTATGCTTTTAATTAACATTTGAAACACATAAGGCATACGGTAACGTTAGGCAGAAGAGCATTACACGTTGTAGTCATGTAAACAGCATTGGCACAATTGCTTTCTGTTCAACTTGGTTACACGCACAAAGCAGAATATAATTTTTAAAAATGCCGTGCTGTAGGACAACAGCCACTGGGCTCACACCTCCACAAATCAACCGGACGGCACAGACACTGCCGTGTGTCGCAAGAGGCTCCAAGCATGACCCATTCTCACACCGTGCTCATCACCCTTTGCCATCACCAGTGCTTTGGGCATCACAGACTTCATCTGGCAACAGGGGTGGTTTTACACCTCCGACAGCAGCTGCAGGTGGGTCAGATTCCTGCACTGGTTAAAGCCTGATGCCCACAACACTTTTTGCCCATCACTGGTCACTCAACTCTACTTCACACAGCTGGTTTGTAACTAAACATGCAGCTAAACTCCATTCCCTGGTGTCTGTAGGACCCTTCCTCACCTCTCAAATACTGTCTTGGTGTAGCTACAGATCTCACTAGGGCGTATGTTTGTGCAAGCTGAGCGCCTTTCCACTCCCATCTCCCAGGTGCAAGAAACATTTGTAACTAATAAATTTCTGATTAAACTAAACAAGCTTTTTAGTTCTAAAGCCGCCTGGGGATGGCAAAGCACGTACAGTTGTGTTTAAGGGCCCCTTCCTGGACGGGCAGTTTTGGTTACAGATACAGCAATGATGCTCAGGTCACACTTAGATACCACTGGATTTCGCAATCTACACGTACATACCAAAGGCAGAACACCCTGCAAACCGCAGCAGGAGAGAGTGCAGGGAACACAGAAACCTTTAGCTAGTGCTCATAGCATCACAACACAAACTTTTGCCCTTCAGCCATTTTGCCCCCCGGCACAAGATTTGAGTCAAAATGATCAATTAGCAAAATGAACATTAATCTGCACTTCAGTTATTTTGGAACGATACACAATTTAAGAGGCAACGTGGCACTCACTGTTCCCTGGATGACACTAGTTGTGCCCTCAACTGTTCAGCATGTTTCCTTCTAATCAGACATCTTCTGGAGTGGAATGACATTGTGCTTTGGTCCTTGCTAGAACAACCTGCTGTTTAACAAGTTGTTTGAGACACTGGTAATAAAGTTCTATTAAGACTGACAATCAGTAGGTTTAATACTTACTGGCCCATAAAATGCCAGGGTAAATAAAGGCTACTATAAAATCTAGAACAAAGCATTAGTCTGAGGCAGTAAAGCGCAAGGTTACACTTAATCTTCTCTAGAAAACGTAGCTACTGCGGTGCAGAGTCAGTGCTAATCTCTATCACAACTACCTAACTGCTCGGAAGGATTCAGAAGTCAGACTGAAAAGGGCGTCAGAAGTTTATAGGTAGAAAATTCACTATCAACTACACATTGCAAACGAAGAGAAAAGAAATTCCAGAGAGTCTCTGCAATGGTGACAAACCCTCAATGTCCTCACCTCAGCCCCAGGAGAGGCCACTACCAGCAAAGCTTTGCAAGAGGACAGGCCTAGAGATACTGACATACACGGGCACCTTTGGCCACATCCAAATGCGAGGCATTGCCTTACGGTAGCCTCTGCTGCTTAGGCTCTGGAGCAGGAGCTTCCAGGGGTCACCCTGGAGAGCCCATAAAACACGTGTACGAGGAGTATATCGAGGCGGAGGGTAGGCAGGGCTAGGTCGCTTGTGTATCACAAGCCATATCTATTTTGCAGCACACTAGATTTTTGGCAGTATTTTAAGAGGCCAGTATGGCAAAGGCTTCAGTGACTTGCTAGTCCTACAAGCTGTCTAGAAAAGGCACTGAGATACTGTTTTCTATGGTGCGTTGCAATGCAGCATACGTCAGAGTTGTCCTACAGGAAGATACAAGATATTCCCATTTGCTAAAAGGGGACTAGACTTCAAAAGCCTTGCGATGGTGCCCGGGATAAGGCCGTCTGGAGTAAGGCACCAGGTGCTCTCAGCGGAGTAGAGCCAAGGAAGGGGCAACCATTTTCCCCCTTTCAAAGACTCTAGAGAACCTGAAGCTCTGCGGTGCAGTGTGCAGTTTGGCCAGACTCCTCCTGTCTCAAGGTGAAGCCAAGATTTGGACACGAGCAGGTCTTGTTTGCTATAAAAGGAAAAGCCCAAGTGTCTGAACTGCTTTTACAAACCTGTGGTGAAACGGCGTAAAACAATGGAAAATCAAAGCTAATTCACTGGGCAGGAGCGGTTCTGAGAGGGAAAAAACCCAGCGGGGAGAGTTTGTATTTAGAAAAGGTTAGAAAAAAGTTGTGCTTGTGAGTTCCGCTGCATCACATCTGCGGAGTCAACCCCCGTGTCACGAATGGAAGGAACGAAGACAGAAGAGGGTCTGAACCCAATCGTGGTTTGCTTTCTGAAGACCTAAACGGGGGCCCCATTTTATACCTGAAGTGAATCCTCCAGATTCCAGGCCTATCGCAGCCCGACAGGGTAAGGGAGCAGGAACAGAAACCCAGGCTGCACTGATGAGATAATGCAGCTGCACCTCTGTAGCACGTCAGTGAAGAAGCTGCCTACGCCAAGAGGAGGCTTCTCCTGTCGGCATCCGTACCGCGCCCCCCGAGAGGCGGTGGCCGTGTTGCTGGGAGACACCCTCCCGCTGACACAGCGTTGTCTACACCGGAGCTCGGTCGGTAAAACTGCATAGTTACACCGACGTTAGTTGCTAGTGTAGCCCAAGCCTTAGTGATGCGCCACTTACGTCTCCCGGGGCGGGGGCAGCTAATGGAGGCTGTCGCCTTCCTTTTTCTTTGCACAATAAAATTCTCGTGCTGATGCTGGACCAGGTTTTCTTTAATGCAGGGAGGGACCCAGCAGGAGGGAATGTTCACAGCCCAGGAGATCCATGTTTGCTCTTATTTAAGAGCAGCATTTTGCTTCTGCTATGGCACTTTACAAAAAGGGGGTGGGGTGGGGGCTTGGTCCCTTCAGTTACCAGATCCAAATACAAGCAAAGCCTGAGCTACTGCACCATCCACCACCCAGCAGAACCAGCCCTGGACTGCTAGAGCAAGTGCAAATAGCAGCAAAGCGCCAAGTCCTGAGACTGCAGCAGGAGACCGAGCGCGGCTGGAAGGGGCAGCACCAGTCGGAACATTAGACAAGGACAAGTTTAGACGCTCACAGACTGAGCCGGTCAGGTTCCCACCCACAGCTTTACCACACGCCTGGCATGGGCAAGCCCCGGTTTCTTCCTGGGGAGAGGAGCCCCCTGGGCAGTTCCCAGCATCTCAGCAGCACTAGGAAGTATCCTGAAACACTGGCACTTCGCGATTCGAGCCCCTTCGGCGCTAGCCAGCCATAGGGACAGCCTGGGACTAGTGGAGAATCTGAAAAGCTAATTAAACCTGGAGTGGAAAGTGCAAAACGGAAGCCAGGATCTAACCAGGCGGGAGCCTCACACCAGCGGATTCAACAGGTCTGAGCCCAGACCTTTGATTTCTACAGTGTGCGACTCCCTCAGAACCACACGCTGGCTCTCCAGACTCTACTGGGCCTGCTCCCTTCTGGAGCTGCAGCGTCCCCTTCCTAGCACACACAACCGCAGAAACGAAGGCCGACCACGAGCCTTGTTTTGTCCCAGCCTTGCAGACACGTTTTCACATTTGCAGCCCTTGGTAACAAACACGAGGGTGAAGTTTAGCCTGACGGACATTCAGAGCCCAACGTTAACAAAGCACATAGAGCCAACACAAATGGGTCAGTCCGTTCGGAGACACAGCTGAGTCCGTTCGGTCTCCAGACCCAGCTCTGACCCCGGAATTGGTTTAGACTTTCCCTAACGGTTTGGGAGCAGAAAATGGACGAGAGCAAATTGTTGAACTGAAATGTCTCTTTAGTATTCATATAGCACCAGCCTAACTGCTCCTCAGGTTACATGCAGCATGCACAGAGAAGGAACAGCAAATTAAAAAGCTACAGCGTGACCAGCATCTAAGATACTAAGCTGGGCTTAGAAAAACTGGCCTTTTGCCAGCTGATTGGCATTAAAGGCCTGGGGGTGTGGGGAAAAGCAGGGGGAGGAGGAAGGGAAGTGTCGTGACAGCAGGAATAACGGCAAAGAAATAACCAGCACTAGAATAATGCACGGTCTCATGTTATTTTCCTACAGCAATTTCATCGACAAGCATCTCTGGCTTGGCACATTTGTCTGTTGAATGTGCATCGTAAGACTGCAAAAAGGGCTCCGTTTCTATGGAGACAGTCAATGGTTGCTATAACAATTTGCGTTTACACTTTGCAGCAACATACTACGCAGCCATTAGTCACTGACTGCTTGGAGGCCAGAGAGGCGTTGCCAGAGAAAAAGAACTTGGTTTGGAATCTGGGAAAGGAGCTATACCAATGCGGTGGGAAACGCAGGGCTAAGGTGGGAGGCATCACACAATGTTACACAATCACACCTGGGGGAGGCTGGCTGTGGCAGGTGCATATGATTCACAACCCAAGACGCTCACAGTCCTAGAACCGGCTTTAAAAATGTATCATTCCCTTACTGGGGAAGATGGCAGGTCTGAGCCGTCCATTCCCAGGCCCCAAAGGGGTTAGGGGTTAAACCACAGACTCACAACCTGCAGACACGTCGCCTTGCTTTAGTTTTCCTCTTTTTTGGGTTCTTCCTTCGGCAGCTCAGGAACTAGGATGACTTTCCCAACGTTCTTCTTCTCTTGCATCTGCCTCATGGCATCTGCCACCTAGGAAGAAAGAAGTCCCATGAGAAGAGCCACACCTCCCGAGTGGCGCCGCGAGGCAGGAGACGCGCCAGCTCAGTGGCGTCCGCACAGGAACGTTTTCATCTACCGCATACCCACGGGTCAGCAATCGCTGTGCATTCACACTCACCGCCCAACGGAGAATGCTGGGCAGCCCTGGGCAGCCATCCCACCCTGCCGCAGCAGGGGAGAGCGCGCTCAGAGCACATGGGCACAGGGCAGGGCACTCCAGGGCGTCCCACTGAACAGAGAGCCGGGAGGAAGGAGGAATAGGTCCCTTTGGTTACACTGGCACCGCTAGGGCTTCTTGTGACACAAACAAACTGTGCCAAAACAGCTACTGAGAGACAGCTTGGTGTCAGGAAGGGAGAAAAGCATTTAGCTGCCACAGGCACTAGGCAAAGGCCATCCAGTACCATCAGTCTGAAATCAGCGGGGAGAGCTGCCTAAAAACGTACAGCACATTCTAGCCCCCAGCGCTAGCCACGCTGCGTCAGGGATGAGCCGTGTCTGGAGAGGAGAGTGGACAGGGCCATTGGCACACCTTGCAGGGACATCTCATGCTAGCCACAAGGATCCTGCTGCTTTGAGCCCCAGCTGGAGTAACCGGCAGTGCTGCCGAGTCCCGACGCCCTATGGTGAAGGTTCCCCAAGCGTCAGGCTCGGACCATTCCAGCTCTAGTCAGTTTGGAAAGCCCGGAAGAGGCAGTTCGCCTTCAGCTCCCTGGAAGGCACTGTCCTCGTCACCATGCCAAGCAGACATGCTGATGAGACGCTCGTGTTCTCCTGCGTCTGTCTGGAGCACAGGGCTCCCTCATGCACAAACCCACTGGGACGTGCCGGGTCATTACAAAGTGCATGCCCAGATCAATGCAGGCAGAGCAGAAGCTGTTGGCTGGTAATGCAATCAGGGTCCCATTATGAGCTGCTCTTTCCGGCAGGAGGAGATCAGCACAATGATGCACAAACAGCACACGCCTCCTGCCAGAGTTAATTTAAACAGACTGCAGGTGCCTGGGGGAAAGGGAGAGCAGGGTCTGAACAGCCAGACTGATCGCTGTGCTGGCTGGAGATTGCCAGTGCTCCTCAGACTTACTCCAGTTTGTCTTTTGGAATTCTCCCCTCCCTCCATTAACAACCGAGGCCAGTTCCTCCGCAGAGACGCTCCAGGGTCCGGCTCAGAACCACGGGCAGGGGACGGCGACGGAAGATGTTTTACCAGGTAACTAACTACCTGGTAAGCACCTGGGTGTCTCCCCGGCTCTGGAAGGGTCTCTCAGCTGCATCCCCACCCCTCCCAGAGCTGCCCTCAAAGGACCCGCTCCACAGCACGGCCCAACACAAGGCCGGCAGCACGGACCTAACATCTAGCAGGCACTTCCTCACCTGCTGTCAGTCAGGGCAGGCTGGGGAAGTCCCAGGACTGGACAGGAAAATGCTACTGGGTCTGTTCAGGGCCACCACGCTGGGTTCTAAATTGGGTAAACAACCCAGCCCTGCCTCCGCTCTGTGGTGTCTCCATCTCCGTAACTCTACCTGAATGCTTCAGAGAGACCAGGCACAGGCCTGAAGCATGTACTGCTCCAGTCAGTGCTTGGGGCCAGAAGCCAATCTGACACCAATGGCTACGAGCTAACGCACATGCTTTGCTGGCAGCAAACGGGCTACAAATTAGCATCGGAAAGAGAAATCTGATCCTTCCTCCAGCAAGGTCCCTGCCAAATCCCAGTCACCACACCCCAGAGACTGGCTGCTCCAGTGTAGCAAGCACCCTCCTGCCGCACTACGCTGGCCCTCTGGTGAGACTCCGCTACTGGAGACAGAATCCCATCTCTCTTCTTTAGGCCCTTTGCACATCTGTATTTTGGGCCTAGGTTACTTGGGACCCTTTACAGGAAACTCCCCCCATCTCTTTTGGCTTCTGCTGTAGAGACCTCAGAAGCAGCTGTTCTTTCTGGGTGAAGGGGAGAAGCTCTGCTCCCCCCTGGAGAGGAGTTCTGCCCCTGGCTGGGCCGGAAGGGTAACACACCTCCATGCATTACTGTCCATTCACTGACGGCTGAGATCACTCGGGTGGCCTCTGCCCAACACCTCTGAGGCAGCCTGGACAGTTAAGCTCGGAGAAGCACAGACTTCCTGGGCGCCTCTGACCTCGGGCAGCCTGATGTGTTTAGACTGAAATCAGAGCTGTATCGGCAGGCTCCAGAAGCTGCTTGGTAAAGTCCAGCAAACTCCTGAGATTAACCCCTGGCTCCCAGGATGCTATTGGCCAGCGGTTTTTGGTAGGAAAGCCACTCCAGGCTCCCTGTTTTACAAATCAGCTCCCCAGTGGCGATTCTGGCCCATTCTGCTGGAAAGGTGCCCAGCTCCCTCCAGCCCTGCTCTTGAGCATGAGCCAACAGCACCCTTCCCCCCCCCCACCCCAAGGTGTGGCGCAGTAGAGGAGGGTTAAGCAAGTCTAGTGTATGCCAGAAGCGGACAATCTCTGCACTCTCTCTCTCGCCAGTATCTCCAGAGAAAACACCACGTGACCCCAGCTTAGCCAGACCATCCCCTGCTCTGGGCTGACACAAGGAGCTCAGGGAGAGTCAGCAGCCAAGTGGTATGTATCTTATGTATCTCCGTTGAAGGCAGACTTGATTAAAGGACTTTTAACAGCACCACAGCACTTGCCCCAGGCTTGGAAATGAGTCAATTTTTTTTTAAATGTTGCTTTCAGTTGCAGATAGATTTCCAGTTCAGTGTGTCAGTCACTCTAAAGTCTTTGCAGTTGTGTTGTGCCTGAAACCAAGACATGTTGTGGCAGGCACTGTGCCCACATCCCAGCTCATCTTCAAACCCAGAGTCCCATTTATCATCAGCCCTGTGCACCCCACGCCCAGCTCTGCAGTTGCCCCTCAATCCTGACCCAGAGGACTCCGTCCATCCTGGTCCTGCTCTCTCGCTGGGAAGTGGTAAAGATGTCAGCTCTTGTCTCAGAAATCACTGTTTAATTCTGGATTAGGTCACAAATGGCGACAGGAAACCAGTGCAGTAATTCTCTGCTATCCTCCAGCCAGGCACTGGTTTCTGATCCTCAAGTCTTTTAGGGCCCTTTACAATACTCAGTTTTGGAATTTTTCTATCGCGCTATTAAAGGCCACTCTGCAGAGCTGCCATAGCAAACTATCGCTGTGCTGTGTGGCAGGGCAGGGCAGGGCAGGGTCTGCGTCAGGAGAATTCTCTCGTTAGCAATACTGGTTTGAATCCATCTATTACAACACACGGGGTTTAGCAGAAAGATCTAGTTTCGGAAGAACTCTCCCCACCCCAGAGACAGATCAGGGTGGAGAGCCCAGACTCTACAGCAGAATTTGACTGAACATAAGGATGCACCAAATGCAGAAACGTGTAACAGCCATTTACGAAGCCGCAGTCTCACTCTGCAGCATCTCCACTGTTCTGCTGCCTCAGTTTCCAATCAGCAGAAAAATCTGAGGGTGAAGCAACTAAATGACCCACCCACCCACATACAGTTTCCTCTGTAATTACCGAGCAGAGATTCAGCGCAGTCTCTAGTGTAACATGCACAGCACACGCCCCACACGCAGTGTGCAGCGCTGCTGTCTGTAATTAATCAACGTAACTCAGCCCTTTGGCCCTTTCTCTGTTCCCAGCTTGGGAACGCCTTGAAACACTCAGTCTGAAAGGCATTTAAAAAAAGAAGAAAATGGCTTAATTCTCTTGCTCCTTGTTGTTCAGTGGTCCCCTTTCCCGCTGAAATGAGCATGTCAGGTTCCAGCCCCTCTCTGGAGGGAGGACACCGGGGCTCCCAGCAAACATTTGCTGGTGAAGTGGAGGGAGTGTGAGCGAGGGAGCTCTCAGGAAGTTATGCAAGTAACAGCCATGGGGAACTGCTGGCCTCAGACGTGAGAACACCTGCCACGAGGCGCACCCGGGACACAGGCTGCGCCTTCGAGTGCACAGGATGCACCCACAATGCGCAGCCAAGGACCCGGGCAGGTCCAGAGCCGGCTCAAATGCTCCCCACACCAAGGATGAGAGCATCCAATACACCCACAACTCCCAACGGTAAATACAAGCCTGGCCACACTCATCCCACGGCCACTCCCAACTCCCCCTTTGTTTTCTGCAGGGCAGCCTGTGCCATTGGGACAACACTCCCAGGGGTGGGAACCAGGCTCCTCCTTTACGAGGGCTGGCTGCTTACGCAGGACTAGGTCTGAAGAAAAGGAGCACACGGAGCAGCCCCAGGCACAGACAGAGAGTTACTCTGCTAAGGGGAAGAGAATGAGCGAGCGGGTGCTCCCACTCAGAGCGAAGAATCTGCATGACACAGACTCAGCAGGATACGCCCCCATCTCCCCACCCCCAGGGAGAAACCACAGCCTGTGCCAGCCCAAACCCAGTGAGGAGCGTGTAGGAGCCAACAGCTGTCCAGTGAAGAAAGCACATTGGCCTCTTCCCCAGGACTCTGCCAGCTACCGCTGCAGCGGGGTTCCCCTGCTCCCGTCCCCAAGGCCTCTCCGCACTGTACAGGGGACTTTGGGGTTACGCTATCTGATGTGTAAGTTCACCCCCCAATTCTCTCACATTTCCGATGAGCTGCGATTCCAGGCTTACCACGCATGGACCAACCGCAAATCAGTCATGCAGACACTGAGCACATTACCCAGCCCCTACAGGCCTGCCGCATCTTATTCCAGATTCCCCCAGGATCTGCGCTCCAAGATATCACTTAGCGCTTGGCACTCTGTGCTCGTTATGTCCCAAGGGCTCCATTATCACTCCCAACCACACCTGGCTCCCGACACTAGCAATCCAAGCTGAGTTCCTGCTGGTAGCTCTCTGCCTGGCAGAGGAGACTCATTCATCCTGTGAACAGCAGCCAGCTTGAGAATCTGCTTCAGTTTACACCACAGGTGCTGGAACCAGGGGTGCGGGGGGTGCTGCTGCACCCCCTGGCTTGAAGTGGTTTCCATTGTATGCAGGGTTTATAATTTGGTTTAATGGCTCTCAGCACCCTCACTATAAAAATTGTTCCAGCGCCCCTGGTTTATCCTGGTGAGTACAAGTTTCCTAAGCAAGTCAGTGTCTCCTGTAATCCTCAGTGCCCCAGTTTAAACCCATCCTAGAGGCTCCAAGCCCCCGTCTCCATCCTTCCAGTTTGGACGGGGGCGGGGGGAGGCAAGTAGAGGTTAACGCACTAGGAGACTCCCTGCAAGAGCAAGGGACGATGCTCCTTAACCAGCCGGAGCTTTTGGGGAGCAGGAGGGCTGCACTCCGTCACCTCTGGCCTAGCTTCCAGGGCGGGGCTGGAGGCCAGGTCTCCCGGGGAGAGCGATTAGTACCTGTATTGTGCTAGTGCCCAGTCGAGGATCAGGGCCCCACTGCACTCGCACAGTACACACAGTTCCTGCCACTCCAAATCCAGTGGAAATCAAAAGGGCACAGAGTGCAGAGTGCTCCAGCCACGTAGTTCAGATGCCAGTCACCCAGCCAGTGCCAGTATATGCTGCACTGCTCTTCTCTGCAGGGGAGCACTGCCGGGGGGAGAGTGGTGGTCTTGTGGCTAAGAGACTGAACTGGGATGCAGGAGATCTGGGTTCATTCCCCAGCTCTGACACTCCCAGTGTGACCCCGGCCAGACACAATCTCTCTGGACCAGTTCCTTGTCTGTGAAATGGAAATAATAATATTCCCTTTGTCGGGCTTGTCTAGTTAGGATTATAAACTCCATGGCTCAGGGACTGTCTCAGTGTGTACACGGCACAACACAGACCATCTTGGTTGGGAACCTCGACTGCAAAAGAAAACCAACCACAAATCCCAGAGAACATGACCCAGAACTCTGCAGAACTCAGCTAGGAACAGGAGCAGCAGCTGCCCCTGCAGCGCTTTCTCTCTTACGGAGGCTGCCAGCCTGCACCACGACTCGGACTCACCTGCTCAAAGGGCCATACGGAGTCTATTTTGGGTTTGATTTTGCCCTGGTTGTACAGGCTAACCAGCTTGGCCACAACACCCCCAATGAGCTCAAACTCTTCATCCATGTAACCCAGGTGGTAGCCGCACACGGCCTTGTTGAGGTGCAGGAGCTGCAGAGCGTTGATACTGAACTGGTTCCACCATGTCTTCGCCATGGCCATCAGGTTCTTCTTCTGCCCAGTGAGCAGGTTGGCCACCCCTAGGAGGAAGTCAAGGCCACAGTCATGCTCAGAGCTCACAAAAGGCTAATAATGCCTGGTGAAGAGCACCCAGTGCACCAGTCCTAAGGCAGCTCAGAAAGCACAGACTACTCACTCCGCGGCAAGGCCAGGATCTACCAAAGAAACGCAGAGGCAAAGAGGCTTTGAGTGACGGAACAGAGACCCCTTTTGGCCAGTAGATGTGCAGGGTCATTGCTAGAGTAAGTATTCAAAACGTGAGGACAGGCAGTGAATTAACACAGCTAGATTTAGGTGCCAAGCCAGTGAGACTGGTACAATGGCTGAGTACTGCTGATGCTAAAATGCAGCCAGCCGTGTTGGCTGAATCCACCCCAAGCTAGGGTTTCGGAGCCTGGCCCACTGTAACGGTTAATCCTGCCAAAACACGCTGCAGTCCACAGAGTGGAGGCCAATGCCAAGGGACGGAATGCAGTCAGCGTGAGATTCCTGCATAGCCCGTCAGGGGCTGTGTGAGGGCTTTGTCTATGGGGACAGAATCACAGTGTTTTGCAGCTGGAGAATGGAGAGAGAAGTATTCTGTAGCTTCAAACCGCATCACCCACACACCCCACAGAAGAAAAGGGAGCTTCTATGAGTGCTACACATTAAGTCAGCCTGAATCAGGATAAACTCACTGCAACTGATCCCATGAGCAGGACACAGATCCCACTTCCCCCTGCATGTGTGTATTCGGACTAGGAAGCAATTCTCTTTGCAGGGGAGATTTGATAGGTCAGTGTATGGAGAGGAGTGAATTGCATCTCTCGGGCAGGGAGAGAGGACAGGAACCTAGCTCTCAAAATAAGACATGAGCAAACTGAACCCCCAGCAGGAATCCGGTTTCTAATGCATGTGACGCTCCAGACAGAGCAGTTACTAGAGCTCAGACTAACGTGGTAACCAGCCACTGTGGGCTGCTCTCCCTCGGGACCTGGCTGGGGGAAACCAGTGTGAGTGCTCTCATGCAGAGCCACCCTGCCCCGCCCCAGTGCATGACTCCACTCTACAGGGAATCTGGCCTGTTGACATCAGCTGTTCAGTAGATGCATCATTCCCTCATACTCACCGTAGGTTATGAGTTTGCCCATTGGCTTCAGGAGGTTGAATGCTTTGGTAGTGTCCGATCCTCCCAGTGGATCCAAAACAACGTCGACTCCTAGAGAAAGTTTGCACAAAGAGTAACAGGCGGTTTCTTTCCATTTCCTGAGGGATAGGCCTGTAGCAGGGTAGGGAAGCCCCATCCCACCCCGTCCTCCCCACAATCGCTCATGGTACCTTTTGGGGAGATTTTCCGGACTTCCTCCACGTAATCCATACTCCTGTAGTCAATTGGGTGAGCGACCCCGCTTTCCCTGAGGGCGTCGTGCTTGGAGGCAGAGGCAGTGCCAAAGATGGTGACGTTCTCCACCGTCTTGCAGAGCTGAATGGCGGCTGTTCCTACCCCCCCTGAAACAGGCAGCAAAAGGGGAATTCGAGGAGTGGACAGGAAAGGGGCATAGGAGACAAACCAGTCCCTGGATGTGCTGCTGCTGCGCCCCCCACCCCCACCCGACTCCACGCCATGGCTCAATCTCAGAGTGAAGGATTTGTCTGCGGTTCAGAAACGCTCATGCATTGAGCCTAAGAGAGCTTGATGGCCTCAGGCTAACTATATGGCCCTGGGATCTGCCACCTCACTATGGTGCTCAGGGCTTTAATACAATCAGACCCATCTGGTTTTACTGTGTGGCATCCAACAGGCCGGGGTGTGGACAGAATCCGCCAATAGCACAGTGGGATATTTTGCCAACCCAGCACCTGTGTAGCTGATCTGTCTAAGCCTTTATATCAGGTTTGTCACCCCTTTGTCCAAGCACCCAAGTCATCTCCCCTCCCAGCAGTTGGACTGAAGCCAACTGCCCATGGGCCGAGCCCCGGCGCAGCACACATTACCGGCAGCCATGTGGATGAGAACGCTCTGGTTGGGTCTCAGGTTCCCAAAGTCAAAGAGGATCATGTACGCCGTGATGTAGTTGACCAGAAAGGCGGCCGCTTCCTCAAAGCTCATTCCGTCAGGCATCGGGTAAGTCTGATTGGCTGGGACGGTCACGACTTCCTGCCAGAGCCCTGCTCTGGCCAGCACCATCACCTTATCACCAACCTAAGGCCAGAGAGAGAGTGGAGTGAGAGGGCCATGGTGGCATGCACTGGGTCAGCGGGGAGGTGTCACCCAGCATCCTGGGCATCCCAGTCTGCACTTAGCCGCAGCACTAAACACAGCACCAGTTTCTTTACAGACACAATGCACAGGTCTCCAGTGCCTGGACTGCTCCTGGTCTCTGGCTGGGAATGCAGAGACTCTTCTCCACAGACTCAATACGCGTTTGCCGTCCCCTAGCCAGGCTCCTGACACGAGGCCTGGCTTTGTGCGACACACTGGATGGGAAAAGGGAGCAGCAAACTTCTGGAGTTTAGCTTCACTTAGAACGTGAAGCTTGGGCTGAAACTTGAGGCGAGGCAGGGAAAGGGTGGGGGAGAATTCCCAAACAGGGACCAAGATGCAGAGTCCAAGGCCATTCTGTGACATCTGCGTCCCTTTGAGAGGTCCCTCTCTAACAAGCGCCTCGGCCACTCGAAGGCAGCAGTGTCTCGGGATCTAGTGACGTAAGCGTAAAACCAAAAGTAAGAGTGCTCCAATAGTTGTGATTACAGTAGAGCACCACAGTGGAGAGAATTTGTACTTTCGACTTTGCCAGACAGCTCAGAAGACTGGCACATGGACTCTATTCCGGTTTTCTGTTGGCTCCTCGTGGCACGGTGGTTGGTGTAAACTCCTTAGGGCAGGACCATACTCATTGCTAGTTCTCGAACAACAACAGGATATTCAGCACTTTAATGATGTTGAAATGGATACAGACACTGTGCGGAAGAGCCCAGCAACGTAGCGGAAGCTACACCATGCATTTCTCTGCAGACAGCTGCAAATTCCATTCTAGTTCTACAACTTCTGCAGAGATTCCTGCACTGGGTTATACACCTCGCGGGTCTGACTTCTGCAGCACTGCAGCAACATCACTGCTTTAAGCAGCACAGAATTTTCCCACTAGCCAAGCCAAAAAAGAATTTGAAGAGCAATTAGCAAAAGACTCAAAAACTATCAGCAAAATGTTTTTAACTACACCAGAAGCAGGAAGCCTGCAAACAATCAGTGGGGCCACTGGAGGATTGAGGTGGTCAAGGAGCACTCAAGGAAGAAAAAAACAATGCAGAGAAGCTAAATGATTTCTTTGCATAGGTCGGGGGTGGCCAAACTGAGCCGTATGCGGCTTTTTTACCATTAAAGTGCAGATCAAGGGGCCCGCCCACACTCCCCCCATTCTCCACCTACCAGACTGGAGGTGGAGCTCGGGGCCTCTGCCTTGCAGCAGAGTGGTGGGGTAGAGGCTTCTGCTCAGCAGGGGGGCGGGTCTCGGGGCTTCAGCCCCAATTCTCCACAGGCATCTCCCATGGGGCTGAAACCCCGAGCCCCAGCAGGTGCACCCCGGCTCTCAAACTTCTGAAGACTGTCGTACGCGGCTTAAAGGGTCAGTCACTTTCGCCACCCGGGCAGAGGATGTGAGAGCGATTCCCACACATTAACCATTCTTTTTAGGTGACAGATCTGAGGAACTGTCCCAGCCTGAGGTGTCAACAGAGGTGGGTTTAGAACAAACTGATAAAACAAACAGTAATACGTCACTAGGCCCAGGTGATATTCTCCCAAGAGTTCTGAAGGACTCAAAGATGAAATTGCAGAACTACTAACTGTGGTATGTAACCTGCCATTTAAATCAGCCTCTGTACCAGATACTAATGTGACTCCAATTTTTATAAAAGGCTCCAGAGGTGATCCCGGCAATTACAGGCCGGTCAGCCTGCCTTCAGCACCTGGCAGACTGGCCGAGACTGTAGTACAGAACAGAACGATCACACACTGATGAATACGATTTGCTGGGGGAAGCAGCACTGTGCACCAGGAAACCTGACTGCAGGGGCTTCCGCAGCTGTGGAGTCCGGCCAGAGGTGGCTCAGCCGGGGAGGGCGCCTAGGGGACGGAGCAGCCCCATGCTCACTGGGGCCAGAACCTGGGACAGCGGGGGGGGGGGGGGGGAGGAGGAAGCTAAGGCCCCGCCCAAGGGGCTGCTGGGGAGCCTGCAGGTTTGGCTGGAAATTGCTTCCCCTCCCTACTCCAGCGTTTATCTGGGGGGTGGAGGTGCTCCCCCGTGCCAGTGCCAGGTGCAGACTCTGTGGGTGCTCCGGGGCTGGAGCACCCATGGGGAAAAACTAGTGGGTGCTCTGCACCCACTGGCAGCCAAGCTCCCCTCTCCACCTCCCCCGCCCCGCCTCCTCCCCCAGCGCTTGCTGCTGCCAAACAGCTGAAGCAAGTTCCAGGAGGGAGGAGCGGGGCTGGGGTGGGGATTTGGGGAAGGGGTTGGAATAGGGGTGGGAGGGAGCGGGGCCAGGGTGGAGTCAGGGCAGAGGGAGGTTGAGCACCCACCGGCGCAAGCAGAAGTCGGTGCCTATGTGCCAGTGTAGTGTCCACCTGGCACCGGCAGGGCTCCAGGCGGCTTTGGCACATGCAGGGCTTGGTTCCTCCTGGGCAGCACCCCATGTGGGAGAGTCTCAGGGTTTCCTGGGGTGCTGGTCCGGCCAGAGGCAGCTGAGGAGGAAGGAGCCGGCTGGGCAGGCTGCAGGGGTGCTGAGTGCTGCTGGGAGCAGGACGCACTCCACCGGGGGTTTATGGAGGAGCAGTGGGGATGGTGGTGGGTGAAGGGGCAAAGTGGGGAGAGGTCAGTGAGGAGGGGAGTATGTAAAGGGTCAATGGATGGGCAGCAGAAGCAATGTGTGGGGCGGTCACATGCCCCCCCCCATCTCGTCATTTATGAGTCACCTATGGGTCAACATATTCATAAACGATCTGGAAAAAGGGGTAAACAGTGAGGTGGCAAAATTTGCAGACAGTACGAAATTACTCAGGGTAAAGTCCAAAGCAGACTGTGAAGAGTTACAAAGGGAGCTCACAAGACTGGGCAACAAAATGGCAGGTGAAATTCAATGTGGATAAATGCAAAGTACTGCACACTGGAAAACATAATCTCAACTATACATATAAAATGATGGGGTCTAACACCTATCTCCTAGAACTGGAAGGGACCTTGAAAGGTCATCGAGTCCAGCCCCCTGCCTTCACTAGCAGGACCAAGTACTGATTTTGCCCCAGATCCCTAAGTGGCCCCCTCAAGGATTGAACTCACAACCCTGGGTTTAGCAGGCCAATGCTCAAACCACTGAGCTCTCCCTCCCTCTAAATTAGCTGTTACCACTCAAGGGAGATCTTGGAGTCTTTGTGCTCAGTTCTTTGAAAACAGCCACTCAATGTGCAGCAGCAGTCCGAAAAGCGAACAGAATGTTAGGAACCATTAGGAAAGGGACAGATAAGACAGTAAATATCATATTGCCTCTATATAAATCCATGGCAAGCCCACACCTTGAATACTGCATGGAGTTCTGGTTGCCCATCTCAAAACAGAGATATTAAAAATGGAAAAAGTACAGAGAAGGGCAACAAAAATAATTAAGAGTGTGGAACAACTTCCATATAAGGAGATTAAAAAGAGTGGGACTGTTCAGCTTGGAAAAGAGACGAGTAAGGGGGATGCGCTAGAGGTCTACAAAATCATGAATGTTGTGGAGAAAGTGAATAAGGGAGTGTTATTTACCCCTTCACATAACAGAAGAATGAGGGGCCACCCAATGAAATTAATAGGCAACAGGTTTAAAGCGAACAAAAGGAAGTACAGTACTACTTCATACAACGCACAGTCACCCCGTGGAACTCATTGCCAAGGGACGTTGTGAAGGCCAAAACTATAACTGGTTTAAAAAAGAATTAGATAAGTTCACGGAGGACAGGCCTATCAATATCTGCTCTATATCCACTGACCACGTTTGGGATCGTGGATTAGCTGTGGATACAAATTTTGTAATTGCGCAGGGCTCTAGCTATTAGCCAAGATGGTCAGGGATTCAACCCCACGCGCTGGGTGTCCCTAAGCCTCTGATTGCCAGATGCTGGGACTGGATGACAGGGGATGGATAACGGATAATAGCCCTATTCTATTCCCTTTGAAGCATCTGGCATTGGCCACTGGTGGAAGACAGGACACTGGGCTAGATGGACCATTGGTCTGACCCAGTCTGGCCGTTCTTACGTTCATGGCTGAATTTGTTCGTGCGTGGACAGAGACTCCTGGGCAGATGGTTGCACTGGGTTAGTAAGACCTGTCTTTGGATACAGCACGCCCAACTTTAAAGCGCTGTTCAGTCCAGCACGGTCATCGGCTTCATGCTCTGTTTGCATCACTGTTCATTCTGAATGACAGAGGGAAGGTTAAACGTGTCCAGACAACTCATGCCTGGTGCCTTTCGACTACAGCGCGAGGTGCAGAAAGCTGGCATGGTGTCAGTTATTACCTGGCAAAGGCCTGGAGCACCGAGATGTGCTTCAGGGTGTTATTTGTGGAGTGCCAATACTAATTGCTCAAGCAGCAGCTTTAGCTGTGAAACAATACAATACACTTTGGGAATGTGGAGTTACCAATCACTAGAACCCAAGAACCATCCCAAACGCTGGCTGCTATCTGAGTCCCAAATGAGGCTGTGAAGGGGATACTCTAGGACAGTGGTTCTTAACCTTTACTGCAGCCTGCACCCCCTTTGATTCTCAACATATGTTCTCGCACCCCGTATCAAAAATCGCTGAAGTAGGTCAGCTCTTTAAACCTATTTTTGTTTGTGTATTACAGTAATCATTAAAAAATGTATAATGTTAGTACATAGGTTTGATGAAACAAAGTAGTTGTACCTACGTGCCTGTGCTTAATTTGTGTTTTCGATGATTTACCTTCTAAAAAAATCTGGCATGTCTCAGACCCCCAGAAAGGGCGTCTCGCACTCCCAGGGGGTGCATGCACCCCAGGTTAAGAACCACTGCTCTAGGAGCATCAGTCCAGGAAGGGAGAGACTAGGAAAGCATTGCATTTTTTACCAGACTCTCTATATTTGCACAGCATGTGCAGTGAGCAGTGCTAGATTCTTGACGCCTCAGATGTTTTCTGAAGAAGGATTTGGGGGAAGTTACTGAGCTCCTCTGAACTCTGCACTAAAAGAGGCACGTGACTGTTATATGAGTCAGCTGATAAGTCACAAAGGCAATTTCCATATATTTCTCCTCTTTTGGAAGTGATTTTGCCACAGAGTCCAACAGTTGCACCAAAACCTCCCTGCTAGGATGTCAGCAGGGAAGCCCATGTAGAAGAGATTTCCTTCCACAGTACAGGCCTTTGCTTCAAGCTTCTGCTCTTAAAAGAAATCTCAGATAATGATAAGAAGTATTTCAACATAAGAGCAGTTTCCAGGAGTTTGTTAAATGGCCTGACCCTGCAAATCCCAAGGGAATCACAGCAGAAAACAATGTGGCTGCAGGTGAACTCAACATCAAAACGGAGTTTACATCAAGGCTGAGGGATATCAATAGAATCAGCTCTACTCTCTGATGGCACTGGAAGGGGGGTGGGCAGACGTGGAATAAGCATTGTATGAACCAATCAAAACTCCACAAACTACGTACACTTCTATCCGATACAAGAATCGGACGTTCTTCAAAGGTGACTTACGGGTATGCACATGTGGAAAAAGCCTTTCCACATGGCAACTCGATGGACTGAATTCTCAAAATGTGCAGCCATTGCATTCAGCTGCCACTCAATAAACCCAAGTGCATGGGGTAAGCTCAGAGCTTAAGTCTGTCCTGCCAAACACCTAAGGAGACCCTCAGATTTCACTTTGCTCTATATTCAGGAAGTACAGAGGACAACACAGTCCTCTCACCTCATGCCGAACTTACTGGACCTCTGTGTCAGCTCGAAAGCTCATAAGAACATAAGAAAGGCCATACCAGGTCAGACCAAAGGTCCATCTAGCCCAGTATCTGTCTACCGACAATGGCCAATGCCAGGTGCCCCTGAGGGAGTGAACCTAACAGGCAATGATCAAGTGATCTCTCTCCTGCCATTCATCTCCATCCTCTGACGAACAGAGGCTAGGGACACCATTCTTACCCATCCGGGCTAATAGCCATTTATGAACTTAGCCACCATGAATTTTATCCAGTCCCCTTTTAAAGATTGTTATAGTTCTAGCCTTCACAACCTCCTCAGGTAAGGAGTTCCACAAGTTGACTGTGCGCTGCGTGAAGAAGAACTTCCTTTTATTTGTTTTAAACCTGCTGCCTATTAATTTCATTTGGTGACCCCTAGTTCTTGTATTATGGGAATAAGTAAATAACTTTTCCTTATCCACTTTCTCAACATCACTCATGATTTTATATACCTCTATCATGTCCCCCCTTAGTCTTCTCTTTTCCAAACTGAAAAGTCCTAGCCTCTTTAATCTTTCCTCATATGGGACCCTCTCTAAACCCCTAATCATTTTAGTTGCTCTTTTCTGAACCTTTTCTAGTGCTAGAATATCTTTTTTGAGGTGAGGAGACCACATCTGTACACAGTATTCGAGATGTGGGCGTACCATGGATTTATATAAGGGCAATAATATATTCTCAGTCTTATTCTCTATCCCCTTTTTAATGATTCCTAACATCCTGTTTGCTTTTTTGACTGCCTCTGCACACTGCGTGGACATCTTCAGAGAACTATCCACGATAACTCCAAGATCTTTTTCCTGACTCGTTGTAGCTAAATTAGCCCCCATCATGTTGTATGTATAGTTGGGGTTATTTTTTCCAATATGCATTACTTTACATTTATCCACATTAAATTTCATTTGCCATTTTGTTGCCCAATCACTTAGTTTTGTGAGATCTTTTTGAAGTTCTTCACAATCTGCTTTGGTCTTAACTATCTTGAGTAGTTTAGTATCATCTGCAAACTTTGCCACCTCACTGTTTACCCCTTTCTCCAGATCATTTATGAATAAATTGAATAGGATTGGTCCTAGGACTGACCCTTGGGGAACACCACTAGTTACCCCTCTCCATTCTGATAATTTACCATTAATTCCTACCCTTTGTTCCCTGTCCATTAACCAGTTCTCAATCCATGAAAGGACCTTTCCTTTTATCCCATGACAGCTTAATTTACGTAAGAGCCTTTGGTGAGGGACCTTGTCAAAGGCTTTCTGGAAATCTAAGTACACTATGTCCACCGGATCCCCCTTGTCCACATGTTTGTTGACACCTTCAAAGAACTCTAATAGATTAGTAAGACACGATTTCCCTTTACAGAAACCATGTTGACTATCGCTCAAGAGTTTATGTTTTTCTATGTGTCTGACAATTTTATTCTTTACTATTGTTTCAACTAATTTGCCCGGTACCGACGTTAGACTTACCGGTCTGTAAATTGCCGGGATCACCCCTAGAGCCCTTTTTAAATATTGGCGTTACATTAGCTAACTTCCAGTCATTGGGTACCGAAGCCGATTTAAGGGACAGGTTACAAACCTTAGTTAATCGTTCCGCAAACTTCACATTTGAGTTCTTTCAGAACTTTCAGCTCGTCTCTCACCAACAGAAGTTGATCCAATAAAAGATGTTACCTCCCCCACCTTGGACTCTCTCGTCACCTTAAGAGCACTGTGACACAAGAGAAGATGTGTCCACACTGCAATTAACCACCCTGGCTGGCCTGTGTCAGCTGATCCAGGCTCCCAGCCAAGGTGTGGAGCTATAAAACTGCAGTGTAGGCCCCGGCTCTGGGACCCTCCTCCCCCGCAGTGTCAGCTAACATGGGCCAAACACAGGTGTTTACTTGCAATGTAGACGTACCCATAGTTTCAGTGTGGGCGTAAATCTGTTCATCTTTCAAATTTAGTTTTGCTTCCAGATGCACGAAACCCAAAGCCTCTCCAGTGAGCTGCTCCTATCCCCCCAGACAGGGAGCATCTGTTCATAGTGTGTCGGGAGGGGCGCCAGCAAAACCAGATAGCAGCATATTGGACAGCAGAGCGGCACAGCCGAGGCAGCGGAAAGGCTCATAGCTGTGTGGGTTTGGCATTTACACTTGAGCAAACTGAAATGTTTTCGTTGGGGGGAGGGGAGAGTGTAACAGAATCATATTTAATAATCAAGGTTTGTTTGAGAGGCTTTGGGAATACATTCCCTGGACGCGTCTGAAACGGTCAGGACTCTGTTAGCCCAGTGATAACAGGTGAAGGGAAAAAACTTGGCACGTTTGTCAATGACCTACCAAAGCTTTAATGAGAGAAACAGAACAAAGAGGGCGTTTCAGTCCTACGAACCTCCAAAGATAACCGTGATCTATAGAGTAACGCCAGAATCATGCTGCATTAGCCTCAGCAAGACCTCACAGCAGCTAACCCTGCTAATGCCCTTGAGGCCTCGTCAGCTCTAAGGCTGGCAGACAGCAATTGCAATGGTTGTAGCAATCTCCTTCCACACAGAAACTGGTTACAAATCGCGTTTTAAGCTGTGTTCAGAAACCGCGCTCAGGCGGAGAGCATCACGGGGGTTCTCGCTAACGCCAATTAACATGCAATTTTGCTCATGCAAAACCTCATAAAAAACAGAAATAAGAATGCCACAATCTTCCATCTGATCATCCCATCTCTCCAAGACTGTCTGCCCTGCAAAACTGCCCTCATCTAGCTCTTACAGAATTTCAGATTTTGGAAACTGGTTCGGGATTTTGGAAACTGGAAAGGGGTGCTCCAGCCAGTGCACAGAGTTATTTTTTTCCTGTGATATTCTGTCCATGCAGGCCAACAGCCATGTCACCCTTAGACAAAGGGCCTTAGCAGCTGATCTCATACTCGCCAGACTCCCAAGAAGATTCTCCTTTTAAATTAAGTTATAGCTAGACATTTCTTCCTGCCAATAAATAGCCTCTTCCCCCCTCCGCCCCCAACATTCTGGTGGATGCCTCAAACTGGTTCTGGAGACAATGTAAAAATCAGCATCACTGGAACTGCTTATCCCTGAAGCCTCCACTACTCCTGGGCCATGCATCTTTCATGCTAAAAGAAAACACAATCTTCCTTTGCTGGCAGGAAATCCTGTATTTATTTGGCAGCAGTGTCAGGAAAAAAGTGTTATTGATGCTCTGCAGCCTTCACCTTTTACATGAACCCTTCTACAACATGCACATGCATTTTCCACATACATCATGCACACACAGGGGGGCTGAGCATACTGCCTACAGCTCACTATGGGATCACCACGTGTTCCCGCCATTCCTAGGGACAGCAGCCGGCCTCAAGTTTACTAAACCTGGACACTTTTTTTTAATCTTTTTAATTTTACTCTCTTCCCCCAAACAGCTGATGTCAAACAGAATTGTGTTCTGCTACTGCAATCATGGCTCTCTTGCTGAGAGCCTTTCATCAGCAAGTGGGTGTCAATGAGCAACATGTTTCAACATGCCCCACACTAAGGGCAATGCCACAGCAGTAGGCTGTCTAGGGCAGGAAATCCCAGGAGGGTACTAACCACTTCCGGGTAGGGTGTCAGCAACAGGAAATATGGTGGTACATTCTATGGGTTCTGTATACCAGTGGAGAATTTCAAGACTATCTTTGGAAAACAGTTCTCTCCATTTCGTTACAGTGCAGACAAGACTCCCAGAAACTCAGGACTGAATATGATTATAATACACTCAGGACTGATCTGCCAGGACAGATTAACATCCATTTTTAAAAACTCTTTGGGCTGAGCCAGATTCGCCGCCCTCTATTAAATAAACCTGCTATTTGCTTGCGCTGTGTGGAAGTGTATTACAAAAGCACCAAACTGATCTTTAAATGAAATATA
>NC_059095.1:18902933-18930342 GCF_020497125.1 Mauremys mutica | reverse complement strand
GGAAGAAGTGGTAGGAAGGGAAGAGAAACTGTGCTCTGCTGATTTATTTGTAACATGTCTGTGGCTCACCAGCAGGAAGAGCTGTACTCTTAAGAGGAATAAGTCCTCTCTCTGCATCTTCCTCTGATTCTGCCTGGGTCTGAACCAATCTTGGATCCCTGTCTTTCTTCTTGGAGGTAAGTAATCCTATGGGGCAGCTGTTCACTTCTAGTTTCCAGCCCATATTTTGGGAGGAGGGCACCTTATATTATGAGTATATTCAAAATGGGCTAAAGATGGAACTGAATTATTGCAAGGGCAGAGAGGCAGATAAGATTGCAGTGCAGGCTGGGTTCATGTATTGTACACTGCATCTTTAAGGGTTAGGGCCTGTTCGGATTAAAGGGATCCTGGAAGAGACAGCCTAGGAAATTTTAAGGTGACTTATCCAAGGATACCCTGGCTCTCTGGTCTGTAGTCACAGTATTTTTCTTGTGGTTACATAGCTGTAACCAGGGAGTGAGTCTGGTCAAGTGAAGGGTCAGTTAAGGTGTTCAGCAAACTAGTGAGATAAGCTGGCACATCATCCAAGGAACACAGTCAGCTTGAATCAAGGCTAGCCACATGCCGCTTTGTAGGGCCTGAGACACCCAGAGTTTCAGATTTGCAGTGGGTTGTGGTTTTTTTTTTTTTGGATACTGACTGATTCTACTTTCCATGTGTGGTAGTCATGCCCAGGGCATCGCAGCTCTTGTGCTTCATGATAAATGCCTTGCTGTGTGTCTCTGGATAAGAGATGGCAATAGCATTTGGTAACACTTGTGTCTGCAGTGATCACTGTGGTATGGCAAACCAGTTGTGAAAATCCATCTTTGCTGTAACTCCTGTCATAGTACCCTGTGTAAAACTATCCATACAGCTCTGTGAATCTGCTACACATCATGGCTGGTGCACTGTAAGTTGTTACAATAATCATTCTAAATCTTTTAGTAAATGAAAGATTCCCTTGTTCCCACAGCCGACTGGTTAGAGAGGGGAGTATGATGGGACAGGACACCACATCCAGATGAATTTGTGAGGGCTAAAAAGACCCCATAGCAAAAAGTGCTCTTTCATCTAAATTTGGAGGCTGATGGTGATGTAGGGACCCTAGGAGGGGGTGGATTTATGGGGTGAGCTGGCATGTGGATCATTAGTCTTGTTGTCTGCTTACACTTGAGTGAGGATGCAGTCTGCAGCCTTTCCCCTACCCTGGTAGAAGCAGGAGAGCTGTGTATACTGGAAACAATCTGTGAGGAGGCATTAAGTGAGCAATAGCAGCGTTCAACGTACAGTTGGAGCCTTCAAAGAAATAGCCCGTTCCTTTGGAAAAGGTTACTGGGGGGACAAGGGGAATGCAGCAGTACTATGAAGAATCAAAACAAAAAGGCAGCTTTGAGGCAGGTTACCCTTGTAGGATTTTTATTTCCCCCCTCCAGTGTAGGCTGTTTCCACAGCCTGCCTTGCATATACTCCTATAGCCAAAAGGTTTCTTTCCTTTATTTCTGATAAGTGAAAGACCAGACATCTGGTTGGTCCAAACGAGCTGTGAGCATGCAAGTACGGTGAAGACTAATTTGACTTTAAACGTGAATTAAACTCACTTTCTAGAGATCATTGTACTGCTTCCCTTAATCTCCATCAGCAGAGCTCACAATGGTGAGTGCCCCTGTTTCTGGGTTCTCAGACTGAGAAGCTTCTGCAACTGGAGATGTATAGGGAGGGGACACTGGTCTTGCATCAGTAGACTTGCCACTGGTATTTACGTCTGCCCCATCTCTAATGAGACAACTAAAACCTGTCCTTAAATTCTTAATAATCTCTTCCCAGGCGGAGGCTGTCAGGGCTCTGTCATATGGATCCTGGAGTGGCCTGGGGCATTCACATCCACAGTCTTTAAGTGCATGAGATGAGAGGCTGTTCGGTGCCATTAACACTCAGAGGCTCTCTAGCTATATCCTGAATGCTGTAGCTGGAACTCTGTCTGCCCCACTTTCCCTCTCTGGGCAGATGCCAGTCTGAGTGGACCCAACTGCTAAATCCCATCTGCTTCTAAACCCCCTGAGTCTGGATAATGACTAGTCACTGGTCCTAGCTCTGGGTCTCTCAGGCACTCTCCTAGGTGCACCCCCATGTCGTCTGACACCCTTCTTGGGCAGTGGCACCCCACAGTCCAGTTACCTTAGATGTGGGGTCGCTAACCTGAGCCTGAGAAGGAGCCACAATTTACTAACGTACATTGCCACAGTAATAAGTCAGCAGCCCCCCCATCAGCTTCCCCCCTGCTCCCAGCACCTCCCACCCACCATCAGCCCCACCAATTAGCACCTCCATCTCCCCCCCACACACACCTCCCGATCAGCTGTTTCGTGGTGTGCAGGAGTCTGGGGGGAGAGGGGAGGAGTGAGGGCATGGCAGGCTCAGGGAAGGGGGTAGGAAGAGGTGGAATGGGGATAGGGCCTGTGGCAGAGCCAGGGGTTGAGCAGCGAGTACCTCCTGGCACATTGGAAAGTTGGCACTTGTAGCTCCAGCCCCAGAGTCGGTGCCTATTCAAGGAGCTGCATATTAACTTCTGAAGAGCCACATGTGGCTCTGGAGCCACAGGTTGGTCACCTCCGCCTTAGACCCTGAAACCAGTACTCCAGCTCTCCTGAGCCCCAGTTGCTTAGACAAATTCCCACAGAGCTCCCCCTGGCTCTGGGAGCTCTGGTTTCTCAGTTAATGTGGCAGGAAATCACAGAATACTGGCTTAGCAAAGGAATTACTTCTAACAGCATGCCATAGAGCTACTGATATTTGGAAAATAAGTCCTGAATGCAGCCCCTAGTCTGATCTCCTCCCTCCCTTGAGTCCTGAGTTTGATCAGCATCCTTAGGCTAGGCAGCTCTTCGTGGCTTCCCTCTCCTCCAATCCTGGTTGGACATGAGGCAGTGAACTGACTTGGCTTAGAAAAGTACCCCTGCTTTAAAACTGTCCCTTTTTTTGCCCATATGCTTCTAATTCCAGATGTTGGGAACAGGACAGTGGGACACAGCAGATACTGGCTGCTATAAAATGGACCTTAATTCCACTGCTTTGTCTAGCACCTGTGGAACCTGCCCTGCCTCCGAGGGGAATGAGTATTGGATGAGAAGTGCTTGACTTCTAGTCTTCAGTTATCCTGCATCATTATAAATAAACTAGGGAAATGCAACTTAGATGGAACTACTATAAGGTGGGTGCATAACTGGTTGGAAAACCATTCCAAGAGTAGTAACCAGTGCTTCACAGACAAGCTGGAAGGGCATATTGAGTGGGGTCCCACAGGGATCAGTTCTGGGTCTGGTTCTGTTCAATATCTTAATCAATGATTTAGATAATGGAATAGAGAGTACACTTATAAAGTCTGTGGATGATACCAAGCTGGGAGGGGTTGCATATGCTTTGGAGGATAGGATTAAAATTCAGAATGATCTGGAGAAATGGTCTGAAGTAAATAGGATGAAATTAAATAAGGACAAATGCAAAGTGCTCCACTTAAAAGGAACAATCAGTTGCACACATGCAAAATGGGAAATGACTGCCTAGGAAGGAATACTGTGGAAAGGGATCTGGGGGTCATAGTGGACCACAAGCTAAATATGAGTCAACAGTGTAAACACTGCTGCGTGGAAGGGGAAAAAAAAAAGTTAACATTCTAGGATGTATTAGTAGGAGTGTTGTAAGCAAGACATGAGAAGTAATTCTTCTGCTCTACTCTGTGCTGATTAGGCCTCAGTTGGAGTATTGTGTCCAGTTCTGGGTGCCACATTTCAGGAAAGATGTGGACAAATTGGAGACAGTCCAGAGAAGAGCAACAAAAATGATGAAAGGTCTAGAAAACATGATGTATGAGGGAAGATTGGCCGGGGTGGGGGGCGGGGAAACTGGGTTTGTTTAGTCTGGAGAAGGGATGACTGAGAGGGGACATAAGTTTTCAAGTACATAAAAGGTTGTTACAAGGAGAAGGAAGAAAAATAGCTCTTAACCTCTGAGGCTAAAGAAGCAATGGGCTTAAATTGCAGCAAGGGTGGTTTAGGGTGGACTTTAGGAAAAACTTCCTAACCGGCGTCAGGGTGGTTAAGCACTAGAATAAATTGCCTAGGGAGGTTGTAGAATCTCCATCATTGGAGCAAGTTAGACACACATCTGTCAGGAATGGTCTAGATAATACTTAGTCCTGCCATGAGTGCAGGGGACTGGACTAGATGACCTCTTGAGGTCCCCTCCAATCCTATGATTATTACTAGAAGACAGGATATTTCCTGCCTCCACCTTATTGAGGAGTCACTTGTTGACAAAGTATAAATAGACCATAACCTGAGCCAAACTCAACAGACTTTAAATCAAACAATTCCTTAACCCATCAGGAATTGCAGGATATAAATGGAGACTTTCGACCCCATGCAGCTGGCAGAGGTAGTTATTGCAGTAAGCCTGCATTCCCCCCCCACCCCCCCATGGATTCAGTGTCTCTCTTCCTCCTCCTCCTTCCCCCCCCCCCCCCGAAGCAGGCCAGAGTGACGACTCTGGTATGGCTGGCTTGCTGCTGTAAGAGATGATACAATTCCTGTCTTGGTGACATTAGCTGAGTCTGACAGTTCCAGCCTGACAGGATCTGGAATCCCGGAACCGAATCCTGGAACCAAATCCCAGCCTTAAGATCTGGATCACAAATTCCTGAGAAGAGCTTTTCCCCTTCTGGCTTTCTTAAAAATCTACTAAATGGAAGTACCCGGCAGTTAACACTTCCTACTCCACATGGTGAATTCTACCCAGTAACTGGACATTCTGGGGGTGAAAATCTTCAGGGGCTGGGGGGTAGGGTGACCAGCTGTCCTGATTTTATAGGGATAGTCCAGATATGTGGGGTTTTGTCTTATATATGCGCGCATTACCCCTCCCAACCCAATCCTGATTTTTCACACTTGCTGCCTGGTCACCCTACTGCGGGGGGAGGGGGGCTGAGCAATAGCTTTATTACTTCTCCGTTGGATTGTAAGGCGTTATTGAGACAGGGTGCAACCCCTTCTTAACACAAATGAATAACATCTGAGTTTTAATTACATATGGCTGCAGGGAAGAGGGAAAATGAAATAGGATCCTACACTGTACTCTAACAGAACCATGAATTAATTACAATCTTTGCTTTTAACCCCTTTTGCTACTAGTGCTAAGCGTGAATGATTGCAGATCAACACAATGCAATCTCTGAATGCTGTCTGCTAGGGGAGTATTGGGAGAATATTGTACTACTTTGCAGATCGCCTTTAGAAACTCGTGGGAAGGCTGGAAGCCTGGGGTGAAGCCTGAATGGTAGTGGTGGGGCACTGATCTTATAAAATCTCTCTACTGTTATATGAATCACCCAGAAATGAAGCTGTGGTTTTCCACAAGTGTAGGCGGGTTTAGGAAGCCCAGGCCTGTTAGAGAGCTAGCTACATTCCAGCAGATGTGTGTGGCTAATATAGGCTTTCCTCTTTCTCCAGATGTTTTAGTCTTATCTCAGCCATTTGAGCACAGAACTCCTCTTCCTTTGTGAGGCATCAGTGGGATAAGGGCCGAGGGGACCTTTCATGTGAGTTCTGTTCTGTTCCCTGGGATCAGGATGAGGGAGAGGGATCTATGTGAAACCTCTTGTCTTTTCATCCCCTGGGAGTGCAGCCTGCCATTAAGTTTTGGCTCATCACTATGGAATTGTTTCACAGTCTTTTCCAGTCTACTCCAGCAGGAATCCTAAAGCAGAAAGTAAGTATCCTGCTCTGATGTTTATGGGGTGGGGATGGAGAAATGGATTACTTGGATGGATGAGGTAAACCTAGTTAGTAGTGGCCAAAAGTCTTTACTAGGACATGTTTAGTCTCGGCAAAAAATTCAAGAATGGAATAGACACTGATACTGCACTTGTCTAGTCTATGGTCAAATAAAGGGCTTAAATTTCCAGGACACTAATTCAGGAACCTTTTTGACACTAAGCTCACTCAAATTTTAGGTGTATTTGTGGGGAGGGAGATGAGAGAAACTTAGCTCTCTCCTTGTACTTGGTAGTACTTCGGTGCTTTCCATCTGAGCATCTCAAAGTGCTTTGCAAATTGTAATTAAGCCTCAATACCCTGTGGGATACAGATTGCCCTAGTTCAGTGGCTCTCAACCTTTCTAGACTACTGTATCCCTTTCGGGAGTCTGATTTGTCTTGGGTACTCCCAAATTTCATCTCATTTAAACTACTGGCTTACAAAATCAGACATAAAAATACAAAAGTGTCACAGCACACTATTACTGAAAAATTGCTTACTATTTCATTTTTACCATACAATTATACAAATAAATCATTTGGGATATAAATATTGTACTTGCATTTCAGTGTATAGTGCAGAGCAGTATAAACAAGTAATTGTATGACATTTTAGTTTGTACTGACTTCACTAGTACTTTTTATGTAGCTTATTGTAAATCTAGGCAAATATCTAGATGAGTTGATGACCCACTGGAACACTTCTGTGTACCCCCAGGAGTACACTGACCCTGGTTGAGAATCATTGCCCTTGTTTTCATATGGGGAAACTGAGGCACGGATGGAGTGACTTGCCCAAGGCCTCACAGCAAACTGGCGGCAGAGCCAGAAATAGAACTTAAAACTTGCTGGCCTCTGTTCTGACCAGTACCTGGCATCTCCTGAAAATGTGAAGTTCCCCTTCTCCCCCTGCCAAATTCATAACTCTTTAGTCCTAATAAGATCAGATCAACCCATTCAGCTAGCCACTCATCATGCAGTTCCTCTGCTATGCTCAGCTGGCGCACTGCAGCTAAATGAACCAGCCAGTGCTCCTTAGAGTCCCATGCCAACCAGCTCTTCCCTGTGACAGCTGCTCCTTCGTTGGCTTGTCCACATCCCCCAAATTACTGCTCCCTATGCCTGGGCCTCAGCAGCCGGTTGGCCCATAGTGGCCAGAGCCATAGTTCCTTCTTCCTTGGCTTATTGAACTTCCAGAACACATTCCCCTGGCTTTAAGTGGCTTCTATTTGAAACACTTCCCTTCAAGAGATCACAAGTGAAATTCTCAGGACTTGAAGAGTAACTGGACGCCTTTTAATTTGGAGGGCTGAACCTAGTAGCCAGAGGCTGATACAAAAGTTGCTAAGTGTGGATGCCAGTGAGGTCCAGGTAAACACCCTGTTGTGAAGCCAGTCCTCTGCTACTGGGAAGGAGGTGCATGTTGGGATTCCTACAGAGGTGCTGTTCTTGGACCATGCATAGAGGGTTAATTTTTGGCATGGGCATCTGGCTTGTAGGTGTCTAAATCTGAAGCCCCTCCCTATTCTGGCTGCTTTAATGGAGAAACGTTGTCTTTTTGCCCAATCCCTCCCATCCCAAAGCCACCTGGGGTGTGTGTGTGTGTGTGTGTGTGTCTCATCTATTACTCTACCACCTTCCCTAGAATCTGCACTTCAAGGGTGGTCCAGTAGGGCCTGCAGCTCCTGCTTGTAGCTTTCCCAAGCAGCAACAAATCAAAATTGGCAACTTACCATTTATTGTTCTGGAAAGCTATGAGCTGCAAACCAGGCACTGGAGAGGTCTACCTGCAGACTCAGGAAAACAGTTCTGTATCAGTTTACTTTTGGAAGGCTTACTTTGCAGCCCTTTGGGTTGAAAACTCTTCTAAAATGCAAGCTTAAATTCAGAAATGGATTGCTTCCGTGCTCCATATATCAGGGAGTGTTTCCAACTTGCCACTGGAGATTTTTTTTTTCCCAAGCCCTGTTGTATTTTAATCCTCATTCCCCTAGCACCTGTGATAAAGACCCTCCGAGAAAATATTCTTCTCTTAATGGTGCCTTCACTGGGGGGAGGAATGAAGGGGCTGGGTCCCTGCCTCCCCCATTTCTTTACTATTTAGCTTCCCTCAAAGTGGCTGAAAGATTAGTGCTTTGTCACTTTGATCTTAGCTTGTTTCCAGCTATTTTGTGGCTGTACCACTGCTTTCCCCTTACACATAGAACTGAGCATGATGCTAGGAGCCCAATGAAAGCTCCTGAGTGACGGACAAGGAAGCATTATAGTGAGTTCAATATTACCCAGGCTGGTCCCGGGGTGCTGTGTGTGTGTGGTTTACAGGCTTAAAACTCAATCAAAAAACCTCTACATCACTGAACTACAGTGCAAGCTGCGTACTAATGTCTCTGCTTCCCAGAACTTGTGTACCCTTGTGATGCTTAAACTCCTGGCGAGATGTATGCTTTCAGGTAGGAGTGGCTGACTGGAGAACTTAATTTAATTCTCTGTTAATCCTCCTCCCTTCCTCACTTATCAAGTTAATGGCAATACAAGAAAATGTAGAGAACATATACATTGGAATCTTGTAACTGCATCCCATACAGAACAAATAACTCAGTCCTCTTGCAGGGGGTAGTGCATAGAAAAGAGCAAAGTCCTGCTAAACGAAGGGGAAAGGCATGCTATCCAGCCTTTCCCACTGTCCCTGTTTTCTCTCTCTCCAGTTTGTTTCCTCAAAGATGATAGTGAACTTCCTTAGTGAGGCAACACTGGGAAATAGTTCTCTATTTTCTGTGTAGTTTCAGACAACGCACCTTTCCAAGCTTGTGGGACAGCAGCAATAATGCAGAATTGATTTGTCTATTTTTTTTCAGCATGTTCGTGCACTTAGAACGCGTAGCTGCCTGCTTTCTGTGAACATAGTGCTTCTGAAAGGTGGCAGGCTCACCATACTAGAAACTGAATTTCTTAGTCATGGAATTGGTGCAATAGTAGGGCAAGCCTCTACATGCCAGCCTATCAACAAGGCTAAACATGGTCCTGGTGACTATCTCTAGAGGTGAGAGTCCTTGGTCCCTCAGACTGTTAATTAAGGATGCAGTTGTGGTGGCTTGTGATGGATACCAATTTGTCAGGAATTAAGACCACATACTAACTTCACACAAACCTCTAAGCAGCTAACTGCTTTTGCTCATTATGGAACTTCATTTATTTATCTCAAAATTGGACTTGAAATTGTGTGGGGGTTTTTTTGACTGAGCCAGCAGATACCTTCTGTATATAATCTGACCTCCCTGCTTTCCTTGTCTTCACTTAAAAACAAAACAAACTGTTCTCTTCCAATAACATCTGCCTGTGGCTTCCTTTTAGGTGAACCATGATTCCTGTCACTGAACTGCGCTATTTTGCTGATACCCAGCCAGCATACCGCATCCTGAAACCATGGTGGGATGTCTTCACGGACTACATTTCCATAGTCATGTTGATGATTGCAGTGTTTGGAGGGACGCTTCAGGTCACCCAGGACAAAATGATCTGCTTGCCCTGCAAATGGGTTACCAAAGACTCCTGCAATGACTCTTTCAAAGGTTGGACAGCTGCAACTCCAGACCCCACTTACTATAACTCTAGTCTTGTCCCATCTCAGGTCACTGGGCCTACAGGGATCCGATATGACCTAGACCGGCACCAGTATAACTATGTGGATGCAGTGTGCTATGAGAATCGCCTTCACTGGTTTGCCAAGTATTTCCCTTACTTGGTGCTGCTACACACTCTGATCTTCTTGGCTTGCAGCAATTTCTGGTTCAAATTCCCACGGACCAGCTCCAAGCTGGAGCATTTTGTGTCTATTCTGCTGAAGTGTTTTGACTCCCCCTGGACGACAAGAGCACTGTCTGAGACAGTGGTGGAGGAGAGTGATCCCAAGCCTGCCTTTGGGAAGATGAATGGCTCCATGGACAAGAAATCTTCCACAGTCAGTGAGGATGTGGAAGCCACTGTCCCAATGCTACAGAGAACAAAGTCGCGGATCGAGCAAGGGATTGTAGATCGCTCTGAGACGGGCGTCCTGGACAAGAAAGAAGGGGAACAGGCCAAAGCGCTTTTTGAGAAAGTTAAAAAGTTCCGCACACACGTGGAGGAGGGAGACATAGTCTATCGCCTCTACATGAGACAAACCATCATCAAGGTGATCAAGTTCATCCTGATCATCTGCTACACTGTCTACTATGTCAACAACATCACATTTGACATTGACTGCAAGGTGGACATCGAGAGCCTGACAGGTTATCGCATGTACCGCTGTGCTCACCCTCTTGCCACTCTCTTCAAAATCCTAGCCTCTTTCTACATTAGCCTGGTGATCTTTTATGGACTGATCTGCATGTACACACTCTGGTGGATGCTGAGGCGATCCCTCAAGAAATATTCCTTTGAGTCCATCCGGGAGGAGAGCAGCTATAGTGACATCCCTGATGTCAAGAATGACTTTGCTTTCATGCTGCACCTGATCGACCAGTACGACCCCCTCTACTCCAAGCGATTCGCTGTCTTTCTGTCTGAGGTGAGTGAGAACAAGCTGCGGCAGCTGAACCTCAACAATGAGTGGACCTTGGAGAAACTGCGCCAGAGGATCACAAAGAACTCCCAGGACAAGCTGGAGCTGCATCTCTTCATGCTGAGTGGCATCCCCGACACAGTTTTTGACCTTATTGAGTTGGAGGTGCTGAAGCTGGAGCTCATCCCTGATGTTACTATCCCACCAAGCATTGCCCAGCTCACCAGCCTTAAGGAGCTGTGGCTCTACCACACGGCTGCCAAAATTGAGGCCCCAGCCCTTGCCTTCTTGAGGGAGAACCTGAAATCTTTGCACATTAAGTTCACAGACATCAAGGAAATCCCTCTGTGGATTTATAGCCTAAAGACCTTGGAGGAGCTCCACTTGACAGGGAACCTGAGTGCAGAGAACAACCGTTACATTGTGATCGACGGACTGAGGGAATTGAAGCGGCTCAAGGTACTGCGGCTAAAGAGCAACCTCACCAAGCTGCCACAGGTGGTGACGGATGTTGGTGTGCACCTCCAGAAGCTCTCCATCAACAACGAGGGTACCAAGCTCATTGTCCTCAACAGCCTTAAGAAGATGGTCAACCTGACAGAGCTGGAGCTGATCCGCTGCGACCTGGAACGCATCCCACACTCTATCTTCAGTCTCCACAACCTCCAAGAGATTGACCTGAAGGACAATAACCTCAAGACCATTGAGGAGATCATCAGCTTCCAGCACCTACACCGTCTCACTTGCCTTAAGCTGTGGTACAACCATATCGCCTACATCCCCATGCAGATCGGCAACCTCACCAACTTGGAGCGCCTTTACCTTAACCGCAACAAGATAGAGAAGATACCCACCCAGCTTTTCTATTGCCGGAAGCTGCGGTACTTGGATCTCAGCCACAATAACTTGACTTCCATACCAGCAGACGTTGGGCTACTGCAGAACCTGCAGAACCTAGCTGTGACAGCCAACAGGGTAAGTGAGGAGGGAGTGTGGCAGAGATTGGATAAAGCTGCGTTTTAAGATTCCTGCTGCCTGCTATGAAGTGTATTAGAAGCATTTAACTGCTACAGTGGGGTGTGCAATATTTTGGCACTACCATTATACTTTTGTTCCTTGTCTATACAACTTTCTTACAATGAAACTTTGCAAAGACAAACCCAAATCTTCAATTAAATTCTTTTTGGCTAATGGGTAGATTGCAAACATAGCTGTTTTGGCTGCTCTTCAGTAGTTTCTTAGAATAGAGAACTGAGAAATTACACTTAAACCATTTGTAATATAAACTGAGGCCATTAGCCACCTACGTGTGTCTGTACAGAAAACATTGAGACAGGGCCTGCCTTGAAGAGTTCACGATCAAATATCAAATACTTCCTCCATGAGAATCTTGCTAAGGAGATCTGCATATAGGAGGCTTTGTGAAAAGTGGCTTGACACACAGCACTGGGCTACATAGTGCCCAGGAAGTGACTGTTCCAAGCATAGAGGGCAACATGAATACAGGTGGAAAGATCAGAGTGGGAGGACAATGCAAAAGGAACAGTTAATGTGAAAGAGCAGCATAGGAAACAAGAGGATGTGGTATGTAACTAGCTGCCTATATTTTGCAGAAGAAAATAGGTAAAGGTGGAGCTGTGCAGAGATTTAAAGGTTTGGTATGCTACAAAGACCTTGATCCATTTATTATGTAATTCTCCAATATTAATCCCATTGGAATGTCCCAGAAATGTAGGTAACAGAGGCAGTAGCTATGCTGATAGGGAGAAGCTCTCTCATCAGCATAGCAGTATCCTCACTGAAGCGCTACTGCGGCACTGCAGCGTTTTAAGATTTGACCTGCCCTTGGGCCTTTAACGTGACTAATCACTGACTGATACAAGTGCACATGTACCTTCAGACTACAGCAAACGTAATGTCCTCTCCACATGTAAATCAAGCTCTGGTTTAACACAGTTGCAGTTTTCCTTTGTAACTTACAAGCAGAGAAAGTATTGCCATATGGGATCAGGAAGTTACCTTGGTCCTAATGAGCTTCCACTTAATTGCTTAGGAGCAGCAAAACTTGAAGAGATGACCTGATTGTGACATGCTGCCTGATGTTGCTATGATATACTTTCACTTCAATAACTCCTCCCAGTGGATTGTCCTGCAGTTCTGAACCTGAGTTACTTTATAAGCAATTTACAGTATTTTATGTATGTCCAACTAAAGGCTGCATTTGGCCTATTTATATTTGAAGATCCACTGATGCCTCATAGAAACTAAAAATACTCTGGTTAGAATTCTACTTGTTTCTTTCTGTCCACAAAACCCAGGAGGCTTTGTTGCTAGCGACATGAGAACAAAATATTTTGCTACTTTAAAAGTCCATCTGATTACTTATTCCCACCGGAAGTCACAAAAGTCTGGTAACATAATTGCACAAAGAGCAACCAGCCGTGGCAAAGGATTATGAATTCAGGTGGAAATATGCAGCAAGCTCCTGCCTCTTCTGAGGATACCCATATTTTTCAGTCTGAAATAAGGCCCCTAATGCTTTAGATACAACTTGACAAGTCAATGTCTAATTGATGTTACCAAAAAACTTCTTTCAGTATTGCTGCCTTTGATAGGGAAAACTCTGGAGGCAAAACAGCAATTTATAATACAATTGTCAAGGAGGCTTCTAAAATTCCAACCAGCTCTTGATTGTTTTTCAGTAGCCACCTTGCTTCTAAAAGTGACGAGGCAGCCCTGGAGCCAGAGAAGTGGTACCCATTCTGCATTAACTTTGATCTCTAACCTTCAGAAAAAATTAAGCTAAACAGCTAGTGTTTAAGAAGCCATTCTGTCTGTTAAACCGCCATTAACACCAGATTAAGCTTTGGCTAACCCACCATCCCTGGCATTGGGGAAGGTGTGTGACATTGTATAGCCAGTCACATTTCAGCAATAGGTTTAAAACTAAAATAATTTTCCTCTGTGAGAAGGAGGTTTCAGTGTAGCATCAGTCATCTGGCACTTGCTGGATGCTGCACTAAGCAAAGTGAAGGAAGCTTTTAAGGCTCTATTTTAAGGTGCAGAACTATACAGGTTTTGAACAGTACCCTTTTTTGGCAATTGTTCAAGAGCCCAGGTCACACAGGGTTAAGACAAGATGTGCATCCTCTGCAATCTGGGGGTGGAGTTTCTCTTCTGGATGAAAAGAAGCTTGAGGCAGCTCTATTTTTGCAATAAAATGTGGAACCACCCATCTTGTTCTTCCAAAGACACTAATGCACCATGAAGGCTAGAAGCAGTATTATCTTTCTGCCTAGCCCCCAGTCTCCTGGAGATCCAGTGAAACAGCTAATCAGCTCTTTTTCCCTGCAGAGATGTAGGCAAGGCCACAATTACCCTTGGGCTCAGGAAGTCTGGTTATTTACAATAAACAGCAGCAGCAGAAAATGCAAGTGCTGATAGACTGACATTTCCTGACCGTAAGAATTCTATCTCAAAGCTCCTCTGCTAGCCCAGCAGCCCTAGTAAATAGCTACTTCTGGAGCTGGCTAGTACAACTGTCTTTCTGGGAATCAGGCCGTGTTGTAACACACAACTTTCTTCTTTGATAAAGTCCACTCCTGTCACTTGAAAATAAGTGATTGGTCTTGTTAGTTATATGACTACCAGGCTGAATTTTGCAGCTTGTTCGGAATGATGGTTCCAAATAACGATGGCTGAATAAAACTGCTGTTTGTTGCTGTTGCCGTTTCATTGGCTGTAGCTTATTCAGAACTTTGGCTGTTTGTTAAAGACTCTCTGTAGCCAATGACTACTCCAGGCAGTTCTTGTGTGCATAATTAAAGTTAAAATAGAGTGCAATTATGTTTTAAACAAAGGATAGGCTTTGACTTTCACTGAGTTAAGGGGAAGGACATGAATTGATGCCTGAATCTATTGAACCCAACTCCATAAGCTTTTATATTTGCATGGCTAGAAATCTTGCTGGAAGAAGGCATGGCTGACGAAATAAATTAAAATTTCAACTATAGTGTTGTTGTCGGACTACGATACCATGACGGTCTGATTGGACTAGTAATCTCTCTGACAGTTGGCTATCTGTGCATAGGTGGTGGGAGCCAGTGGTGCTGGATATTTAATTTCTCTTGTTGTATTTTGACACTGTCCAAAAGTTGAGTATTGTGGTAGTGCCTAGAAGGTCCCTGATCAGGGCCCCATTGTGCTAGGCACTGCATGTGAGCATAATGAAAGGATCGTGCCTGCCCAAGTTGCTTACGTTCCAAGTAAAATGAAGGAATAGGGGGATACAACAGACTGGGAAGCACAAAAATCTAGCATTCAAATAGATACTTGAACATGTATATGATTGGAAACCCTAATGCATGGCTTCTCCCCTCCTTCCCCAGCACACTGTGGATCAAAGATGGGCTGTACTGGTCAAAATCAAATATTACACTGAATTCCCATCTGTTTCTTTTAATGGCTCGATATCCACTTAAATGCTCACAAACCAGTAGCCTGCTGTTCTCCATTAGTAAATCACTCCTAGGAACATAAATCACCGTATCAAATTCTGCTACGATTCCATTTAGTCAAGTTCCTCACTTCCATCCGGGGACAATACTTGATGCTTCAGAAGAAGACAAAAACGCTGCCTTCCCTGTTTCTGCCAGGCTTTTAAGGGGAAGAGACTGTTTGCAGACCATCCTCAGGATTAGAGCAGGACAACTCAAGGAAGAAGCAGAATGTTGCCTTCCATAATAGCAATGAGATCAGAGTACTAGTGCTTCCATGTCCTGAGGGAACAGATGTTTGTAGGAGAAGCTCACTGGCCACCTGAATTATTGTTTGGACCTGTGTGCTACACAGAAGAATAAGACCTGGTCTCTGCCTCTGTTACAGTGCGAATGATCTCTATTCTTGCAGAGTAGGTCCTACAATGAGAGAGAGGCTAGGAGGAGGACCCTAGCAATGTGTGTCCATATAGTACACTTGGTGGCTTTTTGCTGGTCTCTGATCCTATAGATAGAAAATGAATGGTGGGGAGGGGGCCCCCCCATGTATTACAACTGTCCAAATAACATCAGTGTAAGGCAGTTGTAATACATGGAGGGGTTCGTGCAGGCTGTTTACTTTGGAGCAGCTAGAAAGAGAAGGGGTCATTTACATTTCCTTCTGTAGAGGAAAGAACTGGCAGGCTCAGACTCTACCTCAGATGTTTCAGGGTGAAAGTTGGGTCAGTCTCATGGAACTGACAGAGCTGTGCCAATGAAGTTGGGGGGGCAGGGAAGGGGGAAAGCTGGGAGAGCAAGAGTCTTCCATTTAGAGACCAATGTGTATCTATCTCTCTCTCTCTCTCTCTCAATTCTGTGGTTAGGAAACTGGATTATAACCAGGGTATGGAGGGATGTGTGCGCTGCAGATCAGAACTGAACCATGTAGGGAATAGCCTGACACGTACGTGTGTGTCTGTGTGTGTTTTTTGCAGGTGGCTAGTGACTATACTTTAAAAATGGAGTCTCTGTCATTTTACTTCTATTATTCTAGCACCCTGTGGCCCTGATCAGGATCAGAGCCTTACGGTGCTAGGTGCCTTACAAACAGGGAAAGGCTGAAGAGCTTAAACTCCAAGGGGGAGAACAAGGGATGGATGGATGGATTCTGGGAGGGGACAAAGGAAACACTGGTAGGAACACCTGGCTGTACAGACTAGATGTGAGTGGGTTTCAGATCTTCCCTGCTTCTGTCAGTAATCTCTACTCGGCTCTGGCCTAGCCATTTTCATGTGGCAGTTTACAGTAAATAATATGGTGGTAGAGGATCTGCGTGAGGACAAAGTAGTAGCTTTACTGTATCTTGGGGAAAGCATTCCAGGCATAAAGGTCAGCCTAGAAGAAAGCAGAAATGCATTTGAGGGAGAAGTGAGTACTTGGAGGCAGGTGATCTGTCTGACTACATCTCGTCTGCTTGCCTTGCCTTAGGTGAGTACATGTCACATTTGTATCTCTCTGGTTTCTCCTTTCAGATTGAGAGTCTCCCACCTGAGCTCTTCCAGTGCAGGAAGCTGCGGACCTTGAACCTGGGAAACAATGTGCTGCAATCACTGCCATCTCGGGTGGGCGAGCTGACCAACCTGTCCCAGATAGAGCTGCGGGGGAACCGCCTGGAGTGCCTGCCGGTGGAACTGGGGGAGTGTCCTCTGCTGAAACGCAGTGGGCTGGTGGTGGAAGAGGACCTGTTCAACACCCTGCCTCTGGAGGTCAAGGAGCGGCTGTGGAGAGCGGACAAAGAGCAAGCCTGAGCTGCTGACAGGAAGGCAGGGAAACCTCTAGACAGGAAACAAAAGGCCATTCCATTCCAATTCCATCTCCCAACCGTCCCAGCCAACACCAGACTAGCTAAGGAGATCCTTGAATAACCAACACGACTGGGAACACGGCTGCTTGCTCCCTTGGATGCAGGATGGGGGAGGTTCGGGGTCAGGGTGAGGACCAAGGCAGAGTGGGTGGCTCCTCCGCAACAGACAGCGGGAACAAAAGAGATGCTGCTGTTCTGCAAGATGAGAAGTGGGATGATGCCAAAGCTGCCATGGAGTTAACCAGAACCGCTGATGGAGCCAACTTAGTTCAGGGTAACTGCCTCTGAATATAGGGGAGAGAAATGTGCTGATCCAGTTACTGCTGCATCGCCCTAGATAGGGCTCTTATGTACATCAGGGACTGAGGATGTCTTAGAGTCAAAGGACAAAAGTCCAGGGAGCCTCTTTAAATTCAAACTCTACTTTGCTGTGACACTTTGTATAGTTCCACGCTATTTGCTGATTTAATCAGTTTTGGGCTTCTCTTTGAGGGGAGGGGGGTGGCACGGCTTTTTTATTTATTTATTTTTATTTTTAATTTTTAAAGATGCTGGCGTTTTTTGGTAACTTTACCTCAAAGATCAACTTGCATTCAGGACTGGTTTTTTTGTTTAATTTTTTTTTAACCCAGTTTCCATCTGCTGACTTGAGGTTGCACAGTCTTTACAGATTCCAGTCCTTTGTGCTGGCCAGTAGATCGCATGGCCTGCTTCCCTAGCCTAAATTAGCTGTTCCAGAATGCTACCTACATTGGGCTGTCAGTAGGCTGAATTCCAGTTATATTTAGTAAATGGGACAGGAAGGATGCAGCTCAATGCATGAGATAAGACTTGGGTGGAAAGCAGTAAGACTGTTTCTGCCAGAACACTGAGGTACTTCAAGACTTTGGATTTTAAAAAGTGTTTTAACTACTTTTTAAACCTTTTTCCCCCCTCAGCATTTTGTCTGGGGCATTAAAAATACAAACACACTATTAGCCAGTGTTAAGTATAACTCAAAATAGGGGAGATGCTGCCTGTAGCAGAGAGGAATATTCCCTACCCTTGCTGTGGGGAGATATATAAAATTTTTTTTGAGGTTTTGCCAGCATCTTTTAGAAGTACAATCTACAAAGCTACTCTTTTTGTTCCAGTCTGTTCAGCTGTCGATTATAGCAGCTGTCATTCTTGCTGCTCCTCTTGGCCTACATGATGACAAGAGGCTAATGCTGATTGAACTTGGTGCTTGGGATGGTAACCCTGTCCTTCTCTCTGCCCTACTGTTAAGGAAGAGTATAAGAATCCTCCCTGAACTGGGCTCCTCCAGCTCCCTGGGAGGGGAGGCCCCATAGTGACAAGAGAGGAATCTGTGTTGAAACAAGGCTAACTTGTGACTGTTCAACAAATCCCCTTCTGCATTTGCAGAGGCAGCCATAGCTTAGTGATAGCTACTCGTAATCATGTCCTCAAACCAGGGTGGTTAAAGTGTGGCTTACATTTCTACCAGTCACCCCAAAGCCACCTTGTGTTCATTAGAAGGGGAAGCCTATGGACCCAACAGCTCCAGTAAGCAATGCTCCACCTTGCCCAGCTGCTTGGATACTCCAAGACTGGAGCACTGCCTGCTGGGATATGTAGTATTTGCAGGCATTACCTACATATTAAAGGGGGGAGGGCAGGTGGGCAGGCACTGGGTTCCTGGCAAGCTGCCACTGAAGCCCTGAGTTGGGCAAAGCATAGACACCCTCTGTCTCAGATATTCCGGGCAATAACGAACACTACAGCTTCTCTTTCTGCATCGGATGTAATACACACTAGAAATGCTGGAACAATCTGTTAACTAGGCTCTGGATTTGTTGATGCTCAGATGTTTAAATAAAGCTACATTGAAAGCTAGGAAAACTTAGCTTGTTTATAGAAATGCTTCTAAGAAGGGTATAAAGTCTGCCTCCCTTAGTCCATTCATCATGAAAAGTCAAACAATCCAAAGGGATAACGCAATCAACTCTTGTTTGCATGTTTTCCTAGTTCCCCTCCTTTCCAGAGGAAAAAGTGCTGTAAAAGCTCTTCTGGATGACAGGTTCACATTTCTAACGTGATTTTAGTGTGTGTTGAAATTACAACAGAGATGGGGCTATTGGTGAAAGGAAGATTTTTTTTTTTAGCTATTTCATAATGCACTGTATCAGAGATCAGACTGGGATTTAGAAGTGTGATGCTGATGATTTGCAGAGTGGGATTTACCAATCATGCTAAGGTTTTGTATTCACAAGGAGGGCAGCGAACCTGCTGGGGGGGACTTGAGACTGCTTACTCAGAAAATTGATCTATTTCAAGATACAGTACAAATGCTGCTTTGAACTAACTCTCCATAGTCAGAGTAAGGACCTTTCAGATGTGGGAGGGAGTCTCTTTCCTACTCTGCTAGATGAAATCTGGTGTTTTGCAATTCTTTACTGAGCCCTGAACCAGTTCTGGGACTGTATGATTAGGACCCATCTACTCTACAGCAGTCATGGTACCTGGTTACAAAACAACTTACTAGTTGTAGCATGCACAGACCTAACTGGTCCTTGGACTGTGCGGAGTTATAACATTGCTTATGGAAAGCGGGCTAAGGTTCTGCACCGGACTCGCCTGACTCTTCTGGTTGTACTGAAGGTGGGCTCTTAGTTATATAAAACTGCATTTAATTTAGGTCCTGAACTGTTTGTATAAATAGTCAGACTGAACTCCAGAAAGTTTGCTGTAAAGTGTCTAGAAATCTGCATAGTAATATGCAGGCCTCCTGAACTGCTGTATAGCTCATCCTTAGGACAAGCCACCATCCTGCTGCGGGGGGGAGACATCCTCTTTTTAGAGTTTTATTTTCTACTGTTTGAAAAATAAGTATCTGCCTATGTTTGATCCAGCTGCACAAAGCAAATATAAGACCAGTATTGATCATACATAGAAACATGAGCTGCTTGCTGCTCTTTAAATATTTCAACCAGGACTGTTTACAAGAGGTCTAGATAGCTCCCCCAGGGGCAAAATCAGAATGAATAAAGAGTTTTTGAAAACTTGTCATAATGGAAGCCAAGGTTATATTGAAATGACTCACCCTGAATTGGTGAACTGGCTGAGATGCACTTTTCCTCTTCCTTCAAGCAGATGTTGGACCTACACTAGCAGATCTCAGAGGCATGAGGTGGGAGAAAGCTTGAGAATTTTAAGTATGGGGTCAAAACCTGAGCTGCTGTGCACCTACAGTTGCTCAATACTTATCCAGAACTTGGCCCATAACAGGACAAGTTCTCATTTCCAGTACAGTTCCCTTCCTTTTCCTGATCACTCAACCCTTGAGTGACCTAGCTAACACACTCTTTCCCAATTATAGGCAAGTCAATCAATGCTCCATTTTTTTTATTTTTTTATTTTTTTTTAAAGTGGGTTATCAGGTTGGGCTGCAACTGACCTGTGTACTATCCTAGGAAACCTGTTCAGGTTAAACAGACCAGTGAGGGTCTGGTTAGTGTTTCTTCTTCCTGGCAGTCTTCTCAAAGGATTCTAATAGTAATAACCAGGATCCATCTATGTTAGCTGCTAAACTAAAAACAGAACTTAAATTAAAGCCAAATGTCTCCTAACAGCACTACTGAGTTGAACTAGTTCTTGGGGCCACTATTTATCCCAGGTACACTTGTGCCACAATAGGAACCACAGTTCTAAGCTTTTTGGTAAACTGAATTCTAGCTGTTATGGTAAGTGGCCTGATGTTTAAGTTGCAACTAATGAATTTGAATCAACCAAGGTAGCAGAAGCTGAATCTGTTATGTGTTAAATCTTGCTGTGCTTTGAAACAATGGATTGGAATGTCCGTTGTGGTGTGTGTGTTTTTTGGTTTTTTTGGTTTTGTTTTTTCTTCTGCTGAACTTACCAGTTGGTCCACTGTTAACCCACAGGTGGAACTAATTTACTGTGCCCCTCTAAACTCTTTCATGGGTGTTGCAGGTATTCATTATTTTTATTTCTACTTTGTATTAACTACTCTTTCGCTCCCCTAGAGCATCCTACCTCAGGACCTTTTTCTCCACCACTTGTTTTGTGCTCACTTTCATTTCTTTAACAAAACCAAACTCTTGATGTTTATCAGCATGGATAAAATTTTAAGGTCACTTTCAGTCTCTGAACCACACTTAGGTCCTCAGTTTTTGTTCTAACAGATGAATATGTTTTCCAGTTTCCTACTCTCATGTTTTGCAGCAGATGAGGTATGGGGAAAATAGGCTCCAAAATCTTATTGGATTGAACAGTGGTGAGGTGTTAAGCCATTTCCATTTCATGTCATTTTATTATTTAAGCCTTTTCCATTTCAGCCACTTCCTTTTGTGAAAGGGACTTGATTGAATAAATATTTTGAAACCTCATTTAGTCTGTGATTTTCCGTTCTCTTCCAGCTCTTCTGAGGTAGGATGGATCTTTTGAATAGATGGGGTGCCCTGCTTTAGAAGTGCAGTAGGGTGATTACTCTAGTGATGTTTATTCATACTAGTGTCATTCATGTGGCCAGCTGTTCCTATTGGCTCTATCCTTATCCAGCAATGATCTTTAAAATGTTGATATGATTTCTATTCTCTTCACTGAAGAACAAGAATGGTCATATGCCTTAAATTGTAATATCACCTGTGTTGAGCTGTTACTCAGCATTTGCAAGAGGTTGAAAACTTCAAGTACTAACATAGGCTTTAATCTCATTTAGCAGTACTGATCAGAAACCTTTAGCTACACGCTGGATGCTGCAATCTTGCTGTCAACCATCCAGTTTTAAAAAAAAAAATAATGGTAGAGCTGACAAAAGAAAATGGGTTCTATCTATCCCATCTGCATGGAGTTGAGCACCAATTTGGCAAGTAATATCTGTGCACTTCCCCCTTTCTCTCCCCACTTTCTCCTGCTGTAGCTGGAGACTAATATATATTGCTTTGAAACACTTCTGAAATTTGACCCATTAACTTGCTGTTTAAAAATAGCAGGTAGCTATGTATAGCCCTAGCTGAAAGGGGGGGGTCTAGCAAGTCAAGATTGAGTAAAGCTGCCTGGCAAGAAAAGCTGAATGTGGGATTTCTAGAAATCCCACATTCTCCCCTGATCTGCTCTTTCAGGAAGTCCTATGAACAAATGGGGAGCTGTGCAAATTGCTCTTGTCTAGAGCAAACTAGTGCGGGCTGTGTGAAAAGAACTGACAGGACCTCACAATAAGAGTGTCTATACAGCTGATATGTCCCCTTCCTCAGGACATAACTCATGGCTTAAACACTTCACACAGCTTATAAAAGTACTCTCACCGTTGTAGCTTGGTGTCCCCCACACCCTGGTATGACACTTTAGAATTGTGAAACTGAGTTAAGCCTTGTATGTTGGATTATGTTTAGGCAGGTAACAGCACCTCAAGTGCTGAAGGCTGCTATGCTTTCTCTGAAAGACTTGTAAGATTGGACACTTTAACAAAATAAACATTTTAACTTATTTCCATTTTCCCTTTATTTTTGTTCCTCTAAAGTACTTTGGCTAATACAGCATTTAATGTTCCAAGATATGGCTCCTTGTGGAAAGATGTTAATGACTCCTGCTATTGTTTAGGAGTGATTGTTCCTTACTTCCCCCTGCAGTAGATGAGCCCTTGTGGGTTGGGTGATTCATTCCAGGGGGAGGAAAAAGAAAATCTAAGAGCAGACTTCACATGACTATACAATGAATGGTTGAAGTGGGATGACTACACAGTCCTTTACATACTTTCCCTTTGTTTCTAAACGATAGACTGAAAGTAATATAAATAGCTGGATCACTGATAGTGCTGTAAATGTAAAATTGATAAGTGCTGTCTATTAGTGGCACCCTATAGCATTGACTTGGATTTTTAGGGAGAAGATTTCTAAAAGCACTTAGTTCTTTTCCCATTGATTTCATTCCCTATCCCTTTCAGCGGAAAGGTCTGTAGAACAAACCAAAAAACTTCTGCCAGTCACCATAAAAATATAGCTCCCAGCCAATTAACTGTATACCACAGCATGCATCATATTTACCTGCCTAAACTGATACACACATGCGCGTGTGCTGGAACTGGGGGTGCTGCTGCACTCCCTGGCTTGAAGTGGTTTCCATTATATACAGAGTTTACAGTTTGGTTCAATGGCTCTCAGCATACCCTGTATAAAAATTGTTCCAGCACTACTGGATACAATCTTCCATTCTTTCTGATGGCTTCAAAAGCAATAGACTTCACTTTAACAGCTGAACATATTTTGGATTACATTAGAGCTAGACAATAAATTCAGCCCATATCTTTCTGAGAGTTAAAGTAGGTACTGGGTGTGTGTAATAAATATCCCCTTCTATGTTTGTAAAAGTAAAGGGTTTTGTCCTGTTGCATTTTTTTACAAGCAAGGGAAATTAACTACATGCTACTGGCCCCATTTCAGGTTGGGAAATGTGTTGGAATGAAAACTTGTCTTATTCAGCAGCATGGCTGAGTTTTAACCAAATGCTTTTAGTAGCAGAACTGAGCTGAGAAAGGGGAGAACAAAGATCTTTGTTATAAAGCTCAATGGGGCTTAAGCACCCCTTTGGCAGTGATTATCTTTATTCACTAGCTCTCTACAACTCTGAAATATTGGTGGGGCTGAGGGGGGAGGAATAAAACAAACATGCCAGGTAAGAAAACAACTTCTGCTCGCAGGATTGTAGGAGGGTTGCATTGAAGTGAGGTGGGGAGTTCTAGGGAAACCTGAAGTAACATCTTTACTGCAAAAAAATGTGTTTTGTTTTTACCTCTAGATAACGATCTCATTGTAAAAACCCTAGTGGAGGCAAGGCCACAGGCAGGCTTTAATTTTACTGTAGCTAGTCAAGGTCAACCCAATACCCACACCAGCTGAGGTTTACATCAGCTAGCTATGAGGAGGTAAAAATGACTTGTGCCTTGTCTCCACTACAATTTTACATTAGTTATCTCAGTATAAAATCACTTTTGTTGCAGTGAAGACAGCATGGGCTGCGCGGCTACTGAAGCTTGCAAATATACCTGTCCAAATGGTTACACTTGTTTAAAAACAAAACAAAATTCAAACTAAATTCTTTGTAACTTTGCACATTTCCAGACCCCTATTACCACCTCTCCCATATTGTTCTTCTCACCATTATCCCCTCTTCCCATAACTTATTTGTGACCACATCCAGGTTCTATGTTCCTGCCTCCCTTGGTGGCTAGTGACCACAATTGTATGCAAGGTCTTGGAACAAATTTTGAAAGAGGAAGCAGTTAAGGACATGGGGTGAATAGTAATTGAGATAAATTATAAGATGGTTTTACAAAAGGTAGATTGTGCTACACCAACATGATATCTTTCTTTGAGACTGTAACCAATTTTCTAGACAAAGAAACGCAGTAGTGCTCTAATCCACCTGGATGTCAGTAAGGCTTTTGATACAGTTCCACAGGGGAAATTAAAGTTAAATTGGAGAAGATGGGGATTAATACAAGAATTAAAAGGTGGGTAAGGAACTAGTTAAAGGGGAGACTTCAGTGGGCCATACACTAGTGGAGTTCCTCACAGAGCGGCCTTGGGACCAATCTCATTTAACATTTTCATTAACAACCTTGGCACAAAGTGGGAGTGTGCTAATAAAACTTGTGGATGAGAAAAAGTTGGGAGGTATTGCCAATGTGGAGGAGGACTGGAATATGATACAAGAAGATCTGGATGACCTTGAAAACTGGAGTAATAGAAATGAGATTAAATTTAATAGTGCAAGGTTTTGCACTTTGGGACTAACAACAAGAATTTTTGCTATAAGCTGGACACGTGTCATTTAGAAGTACCAGAGGAGGAGAAAGAGCTGGATAGACTGGTCAACCAAAGGATGACCATGAGCCATCACTGTGATGTGGCCATGGAAAAGGCTAATAATAAAATCCTAGGATTCATCAGGTGAGGTATTTCCAGTAGAGGTAAGAAAGTGTTATTACCATTCTAAAAGGTCCTGGTGAGATCTCATCCAGAATACTATGTGCAGTTCTGGTCTCTCATGTTTAAGAAAGATGAATTCAAACTGGACCAGATGGCAGAGGAGGGTAGGTAGGGTGATCAGAGAATGGAGGACCTACCTTACCAGAGGAGACAGATGGAGCTTGGCTTAGTTAGCCTAACCAAATAAAGGTTGAGGGGAGATATTACTCTCTATAAATACATCAGAGGGATAAACACCAGGGAGAAAGAGGAGTTCTTTAAGTTAAGTGCCAATGTTGGCACAAAAACAAATGGATATAAACTGGCCATCAACAAGTTTAGGCTTGAAATTAGACATAGGTTTCTAACTATCAGAGGAGTGAAGTTCTGGAAAGCCTTCCAAGGGGAGCAGTGGGGGTTAAAAACCTAACTGGCTTCAAGACTGAGGTTGATAAGTTTATGGAAGGGTGGTATGATGAGACTGGCTACAATGGCATGTGGCCCATCTGCAAATGCTAGTAGCAAATATCTCCAACAGACAGAGATCGGATGCTAGATGGGGAGGGCTCTGAGTTACTACAGTGAATTCTTTCCCATGTGTCAGGCTGGTGGGTCTCGCTGATCTGCTCCAGGTCTGACTGATCTCCATATTTGGGGTTGGGAAGGAATTTTCCCAGGTAAAATGGGCAGAGACCCTGGGTTTTTGTTTTTTTTCCCTGACTTCCTCTGCATTGTAGGGCACAGGTCACTTGCTGGTTTGAACTGGAGTAAATGGTGGATTTTCTGTTCCTTGAAGTCTTTAAATCATGATTTGAGGACTTCAGTAACTCATCCAGAGGTTAGCGGTCTATTACAGGAGTGGGTGGGTGAGGGTCTGTGGCCTGTGATGTGCAGAAGGTCAGACGAGATTATCAGGATGGTCCCTTCTGACCTTAAAGTCTAGTAGCCTATTCCTGTAGTTTTCACTCTGCTTACCTGGCAGTCCAAACAAAAGCAATGTCTGCCAGAGGTCTGAGCAGCTTAGCAAGCTCCCCTCAGCCAGTTTAATCGGCTTTCCTCCCAGTGGTATCAAGAGGAATTATTATTGTAACATTAGAGAGGAAATTACTATAATTGCTCCAGTCAAAAAGGCATTTGAAATGTTCATACCTGACCTACTGCTGGATTGTTCATACTCCAGGAGTCACTGGGCCTCCCCCAGCTGTAGAAATGGGATCATACCTCCCTCCCAGGGGTGCTGTGAGCCTTAATTAAAGTGCTTTGAAAGCCTCAGATGGAGGGGATGATATTAGTGCGAAGTGTTATTTCTTTTCATGGGTGTGGGGGTATAGTGAGAGGAAATTGTGGAAGGTTCTGCAATTGGATCCAAGGGAACAACTGGATCCAATTGCTCCTGGGTCATAAGGCTAGGGGTCTGCTCACACACATCAATTGCAGGATTGGGGGCTTGATGAGGCCAGCCAGCTTCCATCCGCCACTGCCTCGAACGTTAGACTGCTTGGAGAGGAAACTGTCCCCTTAATCACTGTAAAATCCACATTTATGGTTAATTCTCTGGGGTAGATCTGCTGTTAGTAACTTTTAAGCACATAATGGTCCCAGAGAGATTTAAGGAATGCAGAATGTCCGTCCCCCCACCCCCCCCGCCGCCCTCCCAACTAACTCTGCTCCTGGTGTCCCCTTTGCCCTCACATCTGCTAAAAACATGAAAGGGACACTGACAACTTGAAAAGAGCAAAAAAACAAAAAAAAATACTAGTTTCTACCTGTAACCTTTGTTGTTTCTCCCCTAGTTAAAGTTAACAACTAAACTTAACTGAAAGGAGTCAGCAAAGAAGACATTCTCCTTTTTCAGCTTATGTACTTTGTGCACTGGTACAGGCAGCTTCCTCCTAGCTGAAGAGTCCTTTATAAATATCAAAAGGGAAGAAAATAAAAACTAACCCCTCTCCACGCATTCTTTTTAAAAGGAATTGTAAAAAGGCATATATTCCTTAAAGGCCTCCTCTATCAGAAAGTCCTTCCCTTCTAAATTAGTTTTGAAAACATTCATATTGAAATGTCCCTTTAAGACAGTCTTTTAAGAACGGGGGGGGGGGGGAATTGAAGGCAAAGGTACATCTTCCTAAAAGCTTTTCACAATCCCTCATTTTCTAGTTCACCTTTATTATATGGTGCTGCAAGCATTGCTTTGGGAGGGGTGTTACAGATTCTTTCAGTGAAAGTCTTGAAAGTTTTTCTAGAAGAGTCAAATGTATTTTTCTCTAGATAAAAGGCTTAAGATCCCCCCCCCCTTCTGCACCCCAAGGACACCCATTACATAGTGAAGGATGCGCTGATGGTGAGTGCCCATACTGGGTCTCATATCTCAGTAGTTAATTTTTCTCTCACACTTTGTTTCAGCCTCTGTGGCCTGCCTAAAATGACTACTGCTATACAGCTGGCACCGAAGGGCTGTGCATCAAGCAACTGAAACTAAAACAGCCAAAGAGCAGCTGTGAATTAAGATGCCACATTTGTCCACCAAGAAGCCTGCTGAATCTTCAGTAACAGCCCCTCAGCATTAGCCCCTCAGTTTAGGCTTTGTAGTGTTGAACTTCACTGCCTACGTGCATTTTCATGCTATGTGCACTACACTAGGAGGAAAGAAAATTCTTCTGAGGGCTTGGATTTCCACTCATTTAAAGCCACTATCCAGCTCTTCAGGGGACTTTAGTTCTCCTCATCCCATTC